>NW_011948412.1:907661-986580 GCF_000503995.2 Ceratosolen solmsi marchali
CCGAGCTCGCACGGGGTGACGCTAGGGAAAGGTTGCTCGTAGGGTTATTCGGCGACGATGGATTCGGACTCTGAATAGCTATCGGTACGCTTGCCGATCTCGTTGTTTGATGATAAGGAGGTGGAGGACCCTGGCTGCGCGGACCGTTACTACTTCCTCCGCTATTTCCGCCGCCACCCACGGAGCTGGCAGATCCACTACCAGTGTTGCTGCCACCTACAGTTCCTGGACCGCCAGTCCCTCGTACTGAAACACCTGGACTGCTTACCCCAACCTATACAAAAGTTAAATTAAAATTAATAAAAGCTCTCAAGGACTCCGTTACAATTTTAACTGCGATTATCGTTTATAAACACTTCTATGTACTTATTAAAGGAGTGAAATTACTTTAGGTATGAATTTTAAATAAATCAAAGAATATTTTTAAAGCTAGAATTATTTATTCTGAAGTAGAAAATGATATTTCAAAATTATATAAAAATTATATTAAATAAAAATCAATAAAATTTATGAATTTCTGCTATTTATATGAAATTACATATAACATATATAATATAAAAATAATGTACTGCATTAATGTATTGCTTTACTATATACATGGTTAACTATGGCTGTGTTTTGTTATAATTAAGAAGCATTTAAATTCAGTGTTCATGATTAATTATACTTCTGACATTTAAGTATAAAAATTGATTATTTAAAAAATTGTTTAATTATAACAATAGTATAGTAGGTCACAATTTCAAGCCTATTAATTTTTTATTTTTATTGTGAACATTGTATCTGATTTACTAATAAATTAATATCTATTAGTAAAAATTACGGTCATAATCATGTATAATGATTATTTTTAAAATAAAAACAATTAAAAAGAATAACAATTTATCAGTTGAATTACAAAATAATTACAAAACTATCACCACAAATATATAATAATGAAATACTTTTTTGTTACTTCATTGCCGTTATAATTTCCATAAAACTCGTTGACCTCTTTTTTGTACTATTTAACCTAATAGCCTTAGTAGAAAAATATTATTTCAATATTTTGCAATACATTAATATAGAAAACATCAGATTATACAAAGAATATTACTACTATCACTACTACTCAGTATATTACTACTGTTACAAAAAGAAATATAAATCATAATACATATTGTAAAAAACAAAAGAATTATTTAATCTACCTAAATATATTTTATGAAGAAAATGAAATTTAATTTTGAACTTCATTAACAGAAAATAAATACATGTATGAAAGAAAATCGATCATTAATTTGAAGACGCCAATATTCTATCATTGCGCTAGGAAAACATGAATTGGTTGCTGTATGTATTAGCAAGTCAGGCAAATAAAGTTCAACGATTCAGATTATAAACACAATTATTATGCATCATTATTTAAAAATGAATTTCTTATGAAATATGTATGTAAAGTACCTAAGTATTCAACAACTACGTCCATTTAGTAAATTTAAAAACTTTTAAATTAAGATTCAGATATATTCAATACACCAATGTCTCGACATCCATTTATAAATAAGAAATAAAAATAAAAATATTCACCAAACTGTAATTTAAAATCTTAGGTACAAGAATATAACGGATACTTAGGAGTTCGAATAACTATAAAAATAAGAATATTAAAAATACTCAAGACGATGTAAATTCCTTTTAATAATTTTCATATAAAATTCAACCTCAATAGTATTAACACAATTTCCTGTAGTTTGTAAATCGTATAGAAAATTGTCAACTAATTTAAATAAATAAAAGCTATATTTTATCAAACATTCTAAAATAAAATGTCAAAAATATGATTACTGTTACACCAAAAATACATATTTTCTTTGTTGTATTTATAGAATGAAAATTAAAAATAAATCAATATCATAACTACAAAATTTAAAATATAAAATAAAATATTTTAATAATCTATTCAAAAGATTGTTACAACTGGTTAAGTATATATAATTCTTAAGTATAACTAAAAATATTAAATTATTGTAATGATATCAACAAATGTTGTAGTTTAATTTAATACAGATTTTACTAAATAATATAATGTATGATACTCTGAAATACAGAATTGATGAGAATTGTTAGGATTTGTGTATTTTATTCGAACGGAATACGCACGTACACGTATAGTATACAACATTAACGAAAGAATTTCGGATATGATTTTAATAAAGAAAATTTATGCCCATGTTCGTTCTTAATTTGCAATTAATTTTACTTTCAATTTTCTATTTTTATAAGTTATCACATATTTTGAATTTCAAATCTAGGATACTTTTAATTTCAAATACCTTTAAATCACTGTAAACAAATAATTTCTAAAAATTAGAATTTTATGTAATCTAATATTTTATAATTTAAATATTTTTTATGTAAATATTTAGGTTGTTACATAAAAATTGAATTATTATAATTTCTAATTTTAATATATGCATTTAAAAAATTCAATAAGCAAAAGCTATTTTATAATAATTCAACTAAAATATAATATCTAGATTTAATATATATAATGAATATAATGAATAATTTTAGATATAGTTAATAAAATTAATAGAATATTAATCATTGTAAATAAAAATATAATATTAAATAATGTGTTTATAAAATATATAACATTTATTACAATTCTTCAATTTGAAAAGATTGTATATTATAATAGTCGTTTAACAAAGTACAGAATTTTATTCGTGAAATTATTTAAAAATAATAACGTTTTTAATCATTAACAAATCATATTACTTATCTTGTATAATATATTTGAGAGCTAATGTTTAAGAATAATCAGTAAAATACTTTCGAGAAAGATCATATAAAAATTTACAATTTTCAATTATCATTAGAAATTTTAATTTATATATTTTCAATTTTTTATAAATATTGATATAATACAAATATAAATTAACCGCTTACAATTACAAATATAAATTAATAAATTAAAACTATATAAAAAATTTAAATGTAATATTATAAATTAGAAAGATGAGAAATTTCTTCAAAAAATTAAAAAATAAATAATAAGATAATTTTAAACAAACTAAAAACATACACATAACCATATTATAATTTATAAATTTTTTATTTCGATTTTTCTATTAAATAGATCTGCTAAAAATGTAAAATAGAAATTTTTTTTAAATCTTTCATCATAATTTATGACCCATACATTTATAAAACTACCAAAAATCAAACATATAATTAAATAAAAAACAAATTATATAATCAAATGAAAAGGCTATATATTATTTAAGTAATTTTTAACTATTTTCATTAAATCATCAGGAATTAAAGAATAAGATTTAATATTAAGATTATTATAATATTATAATATTAGCTTTACAACAATATTATTTTCAATAATTAAATTCAAGAAATAATCAATTATTAAATCTCTTTCTATTAATTAAAACACATTTTAGAGAAAATAACATTGTTCTTAAATACTTTTGTACTTAAGTATAAAAATGTTTTAAGTATAAAAAATGTCAATTGAATCCATGATTGTTTTAAATTATTAAAGTATACATTACTCATAATTCTACAATGGAAATAATCATTAACTATTGAAATATATCTTTAAATTTAACGTTTTATAAATATGTTATTTAACAATAATTTGATTTACATTAATTAGTTGTAACATAAGAGAATTAAGTAATATATAAATAATAATATAAAATTAATATGCAAATAATTATTAATTAAAATTAATTTATTAAAAGATTCATACCAATAAGTATAATAACATACATAGTAACATATAATATATATTTGACTAATTATGAGATTATATTTATTTAAAAAGTAATATAATAAATTGACCCATTAAGTCGTTGACATATTGAATTTATGATACAATCGTTTAATGAAATTCTTAAAATAGATAAAATAAATTCATTAAATGAATATTTATTCAATTTAATAATCGAATACAACTTAACCATTCATAGAACGAAGAATCATTATTGTAAAATAATATAATATTAATAATTTGTATTTTTAAAATGATCAATTTTTATAAATAATCATACGAAATAAACATTTAATATATTTCTTTTTATTATTACATAAGTAAAAATCATTAATATTCCAAATATTTAAATTATCATATAAATATAAATAACCATTATTACCTTATTCTTTCCATCTAAGAAAGGATGTTGTAATTTATGCCAATCCATTGTTACAGATCCACACTGATTTGAAACAGTTACTGGTGGAAGACTACCCGTTGAACAAAGTGATCCTGGTGCATTTCCTTGTGTTGGATCTATTGATCCACTGGCGACATCTTTTTGTTCAGGAAAAAGCATCTGTCGCATTTTTGTAAGTGCAGCTAACTGTTCTTCTCGATGTTGTCGTTGTTGTGGAGTAAGATTTTCATCCGGTACTTTGACGCCCTGTAATGAAGGCTGCAATCCTCCAGGACCTGGACTGGTCGTGCCTCCCATTAAATTTGGACTGTGACCTATCGCTGCACCACCAACAGGCTGAGGATTAGCTGAAAATTAATTTTTATTATTTTAATGTAAATATGAATTTTTTTCAAATACAAAATTTTTTAAAATTGTTTTTTTTTTATGTGATAAATTTGAAATTATACTACAAAAATTATATAGAATTTTTTATAAATTATATTTAAAAAAATAGTATTTTCCTGTACGTATTTAATTATTTTTCATATTAAATTAATATGTATAAATGTCAGCCATTTGTTATAAAAAAAAAATAAGTTATAAAGTTTTACTAAAATGTATAAATATAAAATACAATCACTTTGTTTTTAATTATCTTTTTTTTATTATTATGACTACTTTTTGTGAATTAAATTTTTGTTTGTAATTCCTATTCATATATAATGTAATATAATGTAATAGTATTTTACAATGCATGTAATACCTGAATTACTAGGAGAGTTGGGCACAAGGCAAGGCACATTAACATTTGTATCATCTATTGACGATTCTGAGTTTCCCAGAGTATTATTGCCATTTAAACTACGCATACTTGACTGCTCATTCCAAAATGCAGATTCATTTGGATCTAGAGGAGGAAGATCCGGTGGCTGTTCTCCTGGAAAACTCATATTTGGACTATGCTGATGACCTTTTTGCTTCATTGCAGCAAGATTATTCAGCCATTGATGAGGATTCTGTCGAAAGTGAGTTATTTTATTTGGATGCTTCTGAAAGAAATAATAAATTTGAGTTCTAATGGTTACACAATAAATATATAAGAAATTAAATATTTCTCAAATTTAACATACCTCCAAATACTTTTTTGTATTTGGTTGTGCCATATGATAAGCAATAATAGTTGGGAATTGACCTTGCATAACCATTTCTGCTCCTTTATTAGCCATATGTGTTGAAAAAACAAATATTTGACTTTGCTGTTGCATATATTGAGCTTCACCTGTATTTGTACCACTTCCCATTTGTTTTGCGAGTACATTGCTGACCAATGGTTGAATTCCATCACCAGATATCCCAATATTTGTGCTACAATCTATACAAAAAAAATAAATATTTTCATTGTGTTTATGTAAACTTATTTATAATTCTTAAATATTAAAAATAATTCATTTCTATAACAATAAAAGAAATATATAATTTAATGTGTAGTGAAAATTAAATAAACACTATCTATTTTTACTTTTGTATAAATAAAATTAACAAGAAATAAACAATATTTTTATATAAACTATATAAATAATAATTGCATTATTAGTCATGCATTGTATTGTTATTCATAATTTATATTCACAATTAGAAAATATTTAAATAAAACATAATGGATGAATAATATGTTTAAACCTATTTCAATTATTTAATAAATAAATTGAATGACTATATATAATTTAAGAGCAAATATGTATTTCATAATTATTACATTTTTAATAAGAATGCTATTTATATTATATGCAAATATAATTTCAATATTAATTTATTAAATTGATTTCATTCATTGATGAAATTCAATAATTAAAATCTAAACATAAAACTCTAAAAAATAAATGAGGATAAAATTATAACGAAAAAAATAACATACCAGAAGACAATTCTTCCACAGTACTAATAGGATCACTTTCTTGTTTAACAGTGGTCAATATTGTTTGACTGTTATTTCCATTTTGACTATCACCACTTATTGTTCCCTCTATAACTGCAGCATCTAATACAGCTTCTTTTAAACATTCAGCATTATCTTCACCGGGTGCATCTTCATTGTTACCTGTGCCAGTTTCTTCCTTGATCTTTACACGATCGCTTTCTGGCTCCTCTTTCACTACAACCGGGGTTACGCAGCTAGGTTCGTTGGATTTTTTCTCAGTCTTCATATTGGCTGTCTACCTGGAGCTTTCTCCGCTCCGAATATGTCAGACTTTTGATTGATTTGCATATAAGCAAACCATGTTCTCTAAGTTGTATTACTGGCACAATGATAAGCCTCTAGAGAGAAGCAAAAATGTTCGGTGCTAGTCTAAAACCTTTAGAAAGATTTGCACCATCATTTGCAACCAATCAGCAAGTGCAGTCTGTGGCTGCATTAAAGTCTGGGTTGAAGTTGCTGTTACCACCGCCGCTGCCGCCGCCAGGCGACGACGTCGAGCTGCTTTCAAGAAAAACCCTGATTACTTGCTCATTCAATCTCTTTCCTGAAGCTAATCTCCCTCTCTTTTAACACTCTTTTCTCTCGCTCTCTCTCTCTCTCTCTTTCTCTCTCACTCAGCTGTGCTTAAGCCCGGCAGTACACGCAGGATATGCCGTGTGTAGATTCAAAGAAATGTGAAGCGCCTAGCGTGCGGAAACACCGAGGCTACACTCGTTTCACTGTGGTTCCACGATTTTTGATCCCAGTGGATAGTTATCTGGTAGCGCGACGGAGACGATGCTGCTGCTGACTCAAGTTGTGCTCGTGCTGCTGCGGAAGCGCGCAGAATTAGCTTAATACTTGTACATACACACTACACGCTCTGCACGAAGCCTTCGGTGAAGTACCTCGTTTATGAAAATAAAAAGAAAAACAACACACTGGGCTCGAAGCAAGCGCGCGCTCTTTCTCTTACTCTCTCTCTCTCTCTCTCTATCTATCTATCTATTTCTTTCTTTCTCTCCCTTCACGGTGTCTTGCGCGCGCGTACTCACACTTCTCACGCACTCACTTAGTTGCTGACTACTTACTCATTCACTCACTCGTCACATACACATTCTTACTACTTAACACCCACTCACTCACTACTCCCTGGCTCGCTCGCATACACCGTTTATATATTCTTATTATATTTTTCTTCGTATTTCTCTTTTATTTTCTCCTCGTGTATAAACGAACACCCGTCCTCGCGTTCGTCTTCGTCGTCGCTTCGTCTCTCGCCGCGTCGAGAGACTCGCGCGGAGATCATCCACACACACTCTCCAGTCGGTGTGTAAGGTGCCGTGCCGCGGCGGCCGATAATCTTCTCGCCCTAGTCTCACTCGCACTCTCTTTTTCTTTCTCACTTTTTGTGCATGGGCTAGTATAAGCGCGCGCGCGCGCGCGCTCGTATATATGTGCACCAGGTCGAGTTAGACCAGACAAGAGAGAGGGAGTTATATCTCTAAATGACTCGCGTAACGTACACCAAGCCCACGGAATGTAAGCGCTTGTATGTGTAGCTTCCCTCCTTCGCGCTCCCGTTACACTAGCTATTGTGCGTAAATGTGTAAGTGTTATTTTACAATGTTCTGTCCCTTTCTAGTATATATGTAACTGTGTACGTCTCCTACCCCCCTTCTATCGGGTACGAGTCGTGGGAACACACTCTTGTAGATCGTCGTCAGACGGAGACAGAAAACGTACATTAAGCCCGTACACGTTTTACTTCTCCTCCCTCGCTTAGCCTGCTCCACTCACTCGCTCTGTCTCTCTCTCTCTATGCGCGGACACACACTCACACGCATGTGTGTAGGCACATATGTATGCATAATTACTTATCTATACTGCTTATCTCTCACTCTCTCACACTCGCTCTTTTGCAAACTGTTATTTCTCTTTGGAATGTTGAGGGACATTGTCGACGATGGTCGAGACAGTCAAAAATCTGTTCTCTCCCTCTTTCCTTCTTTCCCTCTCTTTTGCCTTCTCGTCATTGCTCCCTAATATTCTCCCTCTCTCTCTTTCTCTTACTCTTTTTCGTTACTGATTTCGGTACGCGAATTGCAACGTTAGCGCCACTTTCGTGGAACTATAGTGCAATAAGAAGTAGCTGATTTTTCCGTTTTTTGTGCGTTGTGAAGCGTCGCTGACACATAGGTAGAACGATTTAAGCAAGGTGTAAGTGTTAACAAATGTTTTATTTATTTGTTAATGCATTTGTATGCATTGTTATAAGTAATTAATTCACATGTGCAAATGCACGGTAACATTCTAATATATGAAGTTTCATTTTAAAATAAGGAACTAAATTTTTCTTAATATTAAAAGCATATGTTCGATAAATTTATAAATATATAATCTGAATAATCGACTCTACTCTATTTCATTACACTTTTAATATCCCATTCAAATAATCTACGCCACATTCATATTATAATTCAGAAGAAATATCAACAAAATCCTAATCATGTGTATGCCCGCATATAAATATGCAACATATATGCATTTAAAACTTTTACCAAAATAGTTCAAATACAACAGTGCTGACGTCGCAAACCATATAATCACATAGTAATAATAAATTATATAGGTAAATCAACGTTAATGACCGTCATTTATGGTTTATATACACCCTCTATTCTCAACCCGAAGAAAATTTATATCGAATTACTTTCAACAAGAGAATATGAAAATATAGCGAATGAAAGAAATATGGAGACATAGAAAACAAGTGCTTTGTGCCTATATATATATATATATATATATATAAGGATTTTCAGCACAAAGGCCCGCTTCGCATGCAGTCTTTTCTTCTATCTACACTTTTGATCACTATTTTTTAGACTCTTCGATATAGTTTTGTCATCAATTGGTATAAATTCTCATTCCTCCAATAAAATTCCTATTTCTGAAAACTAATATAACAACATTTTCGACCTGCATAATATTAGACATTCTTTTTAGGAACATTTTAAAATAAGTTTATAAGAACATTATAAATATAAGAGCATTATTGCAAACGCATTATTTGTCGCTTCATGGTCGTTTTAATTATTTTTCTTTTTCGCACACTACACGGCTGCCAACTGACGCCGTGATTACATATGTACAAATTCACAGGCACGCACAGGTTCATACGCATTGTAAGATTGAGAATACCGATATAGTTTGAATACGCAGATTGTATTGGCATGTATACGTATGTCTGCTAATGCGCTCAAAGTTAATTGTGTTGAACACAGGTACATTATATCTGCTGCAATAAATGTGGTAGCGCGCGCGCAAGAAGAAAAGGAAGCAAACAAGAAGTCTTGTTTGCATTTTACGGATAAGCGGTGTTGCCGTGTGATCCACTATGTATACCAGCAATTGTGTATCGTTGTGTATACATTAGGCAGCAACCCTCTACTTAAAGAAATATTTTCAAATTTAAAAAATATTAATTTTATCAACGATATTTAATAAGCATTAATATTTAATATACTCTCTATTTCTAATTCAATTAGAAAAAAATCAAAGTAAAATTCACGATCAAGCTATTGGACCTACATAAAATCGACCAATTTAAATATTGCTGATTAATCATAATATAACTCGAACTTTACCATTAACTTTTCAAGTAGGTAGATACAATACATTTTTTTATAGAAATAACGTGTATGTAAAAGCTGTTGTATTTATATTCTTAACAGTGTTTTATTATTTAAAAATGTTCAATTGTTTTTTAGTAAAGTACTAAAACATATTTTTCTCATTCTTATTTTTGAAAAACTAATATCTTTTAAAACAATATAATTATTACATTTTTTAAATACTTATTTCAGTTTGAAAAACTTATTGAAATAGAAATAAACTTTTAGAACGAGAGTAAAAATATCAATAAAAAAAGTTTTATTTAAATATATAATTTAATCAATTTGGCAATTAATAACATACAATACTTTATATAAATAAACTTTCTACATTCCTCTACATACAAGAAAATTCTTTCAATTTATTCTTCGGTTGTGTATAAATATTAATATATTTTTTAAATATAATTTCAAAAATATTACAGAACTGCTATTTTATTTTATATTGAAAAAAGTAAGAATATGTTGTTAATTTGTATAAGAATCTTGAACTTAAAATTATTTAACGAATTATTAGAAATTGGAACTGCACCTAAATATATACGGTGTTTATTTTTAGTAGACTATAATAGAACTCTAATATATTACCGAAAATAAGGCGTCAACGCAATATGTAAGATACCACTTGGATTGTGATGGAATTTTAATTTATTTATTAATATTAACAAATTACAGTATGCGTATGTATATATAATCTTCAATTTATAGTAGATTAGATCACAATAATTACAAGGTATTAATTAAATTAATTCGGAGTTTCATTTTTTTGTTGTAAGACAAAATAGCAATAATTAAATCGAATTTAATTCTAAAATTGATTTATGAGTGAATAGTTATTTATAATATATGTATTAATTGTTATATTGAAAGAATAAGTGATGTAAAATTGATTATTAACTTATTCAAGTTGTTGTTTATTCAGTAATATAAAGTAAGTATATAAACAATTGAATATCTATACAAAAACAAATATTTTAGTGTCGCTTTGGATTTAATAATCTTACAATTCAAACAATATGATTTTTCTTTAAATTTTACTTTGAATATCCTTAAAATAGTATTCTTTTTACAAAGAGAATGTTTTACGTTTATTAATTTTGAACGGTATATGAGGAGGACATGCTTAAATGTTGTTTAAATGATCGAGTAATACAAATCATTAGTGGGTTAGGATTTTTAAGCATTATATGAACATGAAATTTCAATACATATTTTATTTTATTTTTTTGAATATCATGTATATTATTATCATTTCACTTGAATTTAGAAAATCCATAAAATAGTATTAAAATTTTTAATATTTATTTATTATCTTTAATTATTTATTTTTAATAATTTTAAATATATGTAGATAGACATTTATTTAAACATAGAAAGTGCAATCAGCTAACACAAATGCATAAAAAATTATGCTAATAAAAACATTACCAATATTACCAATAGAACATTATAAAAATATCTTTATCCTTATTTAAATTAGCAAAAATGCTATGATAATTATAAATATATATATATATATATATATATATATATATATATATATATATATATATATATATAGTTAAAAATCTGAAGTATAAGTCGAAAGTATACCTTGATATCTATGAATATTTTTCATGTAAATAGATTTGTATGATTTCAAAAATAACATTTTATTATCCGGATTATAATAATTTATTAATATAATAAGTACAGTATTTTGCTATTTCATATAAAACTTGTATTTGTTTTCAGAGGATCATTTAAACAATCATTATTATAATTTTAATTTCATTTTTTTTAACAAAAGTAAGATCAATTTTCACAGATATTTAGAATGACCTGCTATATCCGATAAATTCCAATGTTCTTATATTAGCGAGTAAATAGAAGGAAAGAAGAGAGAGAAGAGAAATACTAGAAATTGCCCACTTCCAAAAGTTAATCAAATCAAAATGGCGACCAAAGTGCAAACTATAACCTTACTAAATGACACCCCCGCAATATTATATTCATATAATAAAAGAATATAAATACGTTTTTTTATTTTAAATATACTTAAATTGTTTTTCTTGAAATTAAATTACATTAAAACTTTATTACTTAATGCTTACTCAATTTAATGTAAGTTCTGTTTATTTTTAATTTACTTTTAAGTAATTATATAATTTATAAAATCATCAAATATAATTATGACTACTAAAATAACTAAAAAATTAATCAAGAATTTTTAGTATCTTCCAATATGACAGCATTGGATTTAGATCCACAATTTTTACAAGCTCTGAAATTGCTCCATTCTACAAACAAAGATTCTGTAGAGCAATTACGCGGTCTTCTTGACGAGGCAATTAAACAAAAATATGGAGCATCTAAAATGTTATCCAATACATTACATAAAAAGGTAACAAATATTAAATAAAAAAGTTTTCTGTGATAATAAATATTATTCAAAACTTACAGTATACATTAGAAGAACCTGTATTAAGTGATCAAAGTAGTACGAGTAGTAAAAGAAGTAAAAGTTCAAATTCATCTAAACATTCTAAGTCTAGCAAAAACAATTCTCCTGTAACTATACAAGACACTCCTCCAGATCTATTACAAAGCGATGACAATCTAGCCGACATTTTAGAGGATGTTGCTTGTGTTATCTGTAAAGGAATGGATGTTGGAGCAAAGAATAGATTGGTGGAATGTGTAAAATGCGGTTCTCTGTACCATCAAGAATGTCACACACCCCATATTCTTGACTCACAAGTTGATACCCACCCAGTAGAATGGTATTGCTGTAATTGCGTAAAGACTCAACTGGTATATATTAATGTGTTATACAATCTCCCAGATAAATATTGAATGTTTGTAATTATTGAATAATGTAATTCTTATATACATATCTAGGTGTTAAAAGAAAGAAATTCACCAAAACCTGTAACTGAAACTAAAATTAAAGAGTCAAAAAAATCATCCTCGTCAAGTAAGTTTATGTTTATTAATTATAATACTATTAATTATTAAAGTTTTTGACAAGTAAAACAAAACTAAAAGATTTTCATATTCATACACAGAACAGTTTATATTTTAATTTTATTTAATTATGTTTAAATTATTTCAGAATTTATTTTTAATTTAAGCCTTTATTTATAGAATATTTTTATAATCTTTGTAATCTATAAAAAATATAAATGTGTTAATAATCAGAATTGCATAAGAAAATTGATTATCAAATTTATAACTATTTACGATATTACATTTTGTTTTATAAAATTTAGGTTCTAAACATACAGATAAATATAAATCATCAAGTTCAACAAATCAATCACAAAATTCTAATGGTAGTAATTCCAATTCAAAATTAGTACCAAATATTCACATAGTCAGTGCAGATCGACGATTAAAAGATATGATAAAAAAAGCAAAGCAAGATAAACGGAGTAGAAGTACCAATTCAGGAACTAACAAACATTCATCAAGTTCTAGTTCTTCATCAAAAAATTCTCATGATAAATCTTTTATTTATAAAAATAAATCAGATTAAGTAAGAATTATGTCATGTAAAAATATGTGTTTTTGCAAATTAATTTTGTTATAAATATTAATTAAACGAACGAATTAATGCACCATTAATGTAATATTTAAAATATTATTTATATATCTGCACTTTGCATTATTAGTGTATCAATTAAATTGTTTGATTAATATTTGTATATATATTTTACGAATATACAATTAAATTTTAAAAATGTAAATATTGATATAAAATTATAATAATATTAAAGACGTTTTGTTTTAATTTCAATACTGAAAATACTTTAAATAAAATTCATATTAAATAATGTTTTATATAGTATATTTTTAAGTAATATAAATTATAAACGAAGAAAAATTGCTAAACAACATAAATATCTTACTAGTATAAAATTGTCTAATCTAATATTATTTTATAATTAGCATCTCTAAGTTTGTAAAGAAGAATAATAAACAATTATATTAAATAAATTCATCATAGATTTTATTAATAATTTCTTGTGCAAAAATCGAGGTTCATTTAACAAACAAAAAACATACCAAATATATTTATTATCTTTAAACACGAGGTAAACAAACAGATGTTGTAGTTACAAAATTATACAATAAAAATTAAATAATCATAGAATTTCTACTGTAAACATATTTTATAATTAATGTTAGTTCTCATTATAGTTTATATTATAGTTATATAGTTTATAATATAGTTATATTATAGTTTATTTTGATAATACTATTTTAATTAGTTCTAATTTTAGGAATATTTAAAAATGAGATACAAAGATGAGATGATTTATAAATTGAATTTACCAATTAAATTACTTTTTAAACTCATACGTAAGCCAAGCACATTCGGCTTACTACCAACACAGAGATCGTCTCCAACTGATACGTAAGCCAAGCACATTCAAAAAAAGATTAATATAAGCCAATATGCTTTTTAAAAGTAATTACATAATTTTTCAAAAATATATCTAAACATATTTACTTATTTGAATTTTATAAAAAATTCATCGATTTTTAACATCAAACTATTTATATTTTAATCTATTATTTACAAGTAGTTCACTAGAATGAGTATTACAGTTCAAAATAGTACTTTTTTATAAAAAAATAAAATACAATTTTAATCTAATTATAACGATTACTCTTCTAATGGTTAAAACAGTAATTTATATGAAAATATTACAATACCATTAATAAATATCTTTTTATAATAATATGAAATTCAATAAACATGTACTATCTATAGTACTGAATACTACGACTATAAACGACTATTCGACGAGCTTCCTATATTCACCACAATCACTTACTTTATATAAAGACGGCTCAATTAAGTTGATAAAAATACCTACATACAATTATATAGATAAAAACATATTTACAGATTGTTAAAATAGAATGTATTGATTTATTTGAAATTATACCAATAAACTTTATATATATATACATTATGTACATGTTTTAAAATATGAATAAATAATGCTATTTTAATAAATAACAAAGTATAAATCGAATACAATTTTTTTTATATATTTTTGATGTTTATATTAAATGTTTGTTCAAATATTAAAATATAAAAATAACAATTTCAGGTGAAAAATTAGTAATAAAAGAAATTTTATCTATATAATAATTTTTGTATATTTCTATATTATATTTACAAAATAAGAAATTTATAATTCAAATTATAATCAAACTGAAATACAAATAAGTTTTTCGTGATAAACTATCAAAATTCACACTACAAATTCATAAATTACTCGATTCTAATGCATAAATATATAAAATATATGTTAAAAATTAAAAAAAAATTTAGTCCGGCAAAATAAAGTTTATAAAATATATAATGTGGAAACGTATATAATATAAAATTATTAATTTAGTATTTTTAATTTAATTTTTAAAGTCTATATTGTATTTATTGTATACTTGAAAATGGTATTACTTTTATTATTTTTATATATTTTTTTAAACGACTATTCGAAATTATTTCATCTTACATTTTCTATGAATTCTATGAAATTTCTATGAAAGAAATTTTTAATTAATAGTTTTGAAGATAAAAATAGATCGAACATTTTATTCAAAAGATGTCATCCCAAATTTTTTAATACGAAATGATTATTTTTCTATTGACCATATTATGATTTTTCATTCATTATTATCGTGAAAATGAATTAAATAATGTACAAGTACAAGAAAAGTTCATTATTTAATGGCTTTTGCTTCTTAACTTTTACTGCGTATATTTATTTAAAGTAATATTATTTTTAGTCAGATTAAAAAAAATATATAAAAATTTGTAAAATGATAAATTGGTCTTCCATTAAAGTTTTGGCTTTATTAAGTTTTCAAATAATATATTTTGAAAACATTAATTTAATTTAAAAACATAATACCTACACATCGTTTAATTTAATTATGATTATATTACTTCTCAATCCTCGGAATTTAAAGTAAATTAATTTTTATTAAAAAATTTCTCATTTATAGCCATAATATTAGCATTGATATAATTTATTCTACTAAAATATTGTGTCTTCCGACTAAGTCTTAGGAATTGATTAATTTGGATATCTAGGAATACTTGAGTATCTACTTTTTAGAATTTGAAGATCCTCGATCAACATGAATACCAAAACCTTTTATAGCTATTAAATTACTTATACTTAATGCTAACTCAAATTGAAAAAATGCAATTCACAAATAATGTAGTAACGATGTAAGTTTTTAAAAATGAAAACTTTTGCTTAAAAATGTCAATAATATTAGCAGTATTTAAGCAATAATTTGTGTATAAATAACATTAAAAATTCTTGAACCTGTCTTACTAATACATTTCAATATTTGGAAAAAGTAATTATTTTCTCGAATAAATTTTGATTAAAATAAATGAAAGTCCCTTAAATATAGATACATTAAATGTAATTTTTATCGATAATTTAATATCTATACTATAAACTATTTTATCAATAATTATTTTACAATATTTTTGAAAAATGTCCATTTTAAAGATAAATAAAAAAGATACACCTTTTTATTTATTTTAATTTATTTTAATTGATAAATATAGGAAAACATTATTTATCTTTATTATTAAACTGAAAAATAATTATATGATTAATATTTATTCATATAAAATATCAATATTAATTGATTTCTCTTATGTTTAAAAAGCAATTAAAAAATATATATATATAAAGTATTCAGTTTTGTTATTTATCAATATGTAACATTTTTATGTTTTACTTAATTGTTAATTAATAGTTTAGTAATGTATAAAGCAATTAATAAAATAATTTAATACCTAAATTTTTAATTAAATCTTATCTTAAATTTTTAACTTTTTACATTTAAATCTAAGGAAAATTAATTTAATTTATTAGTGGTATAATAAATATTTAATACAGTTGTATATTTACATATATAATTAATTATCGAAAATTCATCGTCATTAGAATATATATACATGTATTGTGTTCACCAATTATTTCAACATTATCTATTTATTTTTTTCATGCATATATTTTAATTACCCGTAACTACAAATAGAATTCAATCATTTGAAAATAAAAATTAAAATGATACATTAAGCAATACTAAAGACCAGTGGCTTTTATTAAAGTGTATTTAGCAATTTATCCATTAAATTATTTAAAAATGTAACAAGTATTTAGGTATCGTGATCTAAAAATTTTTATTATTTAATTAAATAGCGAAAACAAAAGCTAGTTTTTATATATATCATTTGACACGTGAGTAATTCATTATAATCTGCATTTTCGGATCCGCATAACAAACTATAATGAGCATGCTAAGTATTTTTAATTCACAGACACAATATGAAAAGAAAAACTTGGACTAGAATTATCGTCAAAGAATAGTAAGTAAGATTAAATTTTAATTTCATTAATCAAGGTAAGTTTAAAAATTAAGTGACGACTGTTGATTGAAGCTATAATAATTCTATTATTATAATAATAATTGTATTACATCCTCATTAATCTAATGTCTAGTATTTCTTTGTTTCTTTATGAAATTAAAAATTAATTTAGTTCCACAAAAAGTGTGGAAAGAAATTAATAATCAAAATAAAAAAATTTTAATTATATATGTTTTCATTGCTATATTTCTTTACAAAAAAAAAATTTTAAAGATAATCTTAATAGAATATAAAACCAAATTTTAAATTACCATAATTAATAAAATATTAAAAATATGTGTATGGAAAACTTTTCCTACCAATAACATTAACGGCTAGTTAATTAATTATTAAAATTTAAAGCAAGTGATAATTTTAATTATTAATGGTACTAAAATTATTTTTGATTAAATTACCTATTAAAACTATTGATCACATATTTGTTTTAAAAAGCGATAGTATAATAAAATTTTGTAATTCAACTGTCAAACAATAACTATTTTATTTAAATATGTATTCTTTAAAACTATAAAGATTAATAAGGATATACTATATTTATTTATTTTCTAATCAATTGTTTTCATTTATTAAAAATCTGAATCTCATAAAAAAAATTATATTAATATTTAAATTATTAAATATTAAATTAAAATAAATTATTTATAAATTATTATTATATTATTATAATTATTATAATTATTTATAAAATAAATTAAAATAAAATATTAAATTATTAAAATTTATATTTATTGCTATTTTTTATGCTTTATAAGGTAAAATTTTTTATTAGTCTTATTTGAAAACTGTATATTTCTTTTTCTTTTTATTCAAATTATATTTAATAAAATTATATCAGTTTTAGAACGAGTCATAAATTTTGTTGATTAAAAACACGATTCTTAAATAGAAATTTTACTATATTTATTTTTGTAACATTCAGAGCTATTATTAATATATTTACTTACCAATTCCAAATAGTATGCTGTATTATAGAGTACTAAAGAATTAATATAATGTGTTGTTTATTTAATTAGGTCGCTTTATTAATTACAGTAAGTTATATACTGCAATATCCACAATAAAATGAATCGAGTAAAGAATGTGGGTACTACATTTCTTTTTTAAAATTATTTCTAATTATACCATGTCTTATCAATTTCATTATTTTGATATTTTAGTTATATTCATATGTATTTGTAATTACCTAAATAAGCTGAATTGATGTATTTATAAATAGGTTTTTATTTAAAAAAACCTTTTTATTTTTATTCACAAATTTACATATTTTAGGTTCATATTTGATAACTGCATTACAGGATCGATTTTATCACGTGAAGCGGTTTAAGAAAATTGAAAGTAAATTCAGTATTTGTGAATATAAAGCGTAAATTGAAGTTTATTGTAAAATAAATATTAAAGTTTATATGAATACACATCGAAAAATTTGAACTTTATAAAATTACAACATAAGAGCTGTTTCGAATATGCATAATAATAAAAGAAAAACCAATTTCCGCGCTGAAACAATAGCAAAAGTCACATTACAAGTTATGACGTGCATATTTTTAAATAATTGGCTGTGCCAAGCTTGAATGAAGACGGCACACTTGTATGAAGAAGTAAAGGAGAAGGAAAAGGGTCCCCGGTAGCTCGAGGGTGGAATGAAAAATGAATAAGGCCGTACCTTGTTTATAATACCAATATATTTTTGCAATTCTTCAAATGCTTATATCCCATTAAAAATTTGGCAAGAGTCATTTCGTTTTCATCAAGTCCGTATTATATATATATAATAATTATTTGTGCGTGAACGCATGCGCGCATATGTGTAACTTAATTTAACATTCACGCACGGAGAGGAAGCTGAACGTTCTCCCACTCCTGCGAGCACCCTATCCCTTATTCTATCTAATTCTCTGTCTCTTTCGAACTGATCTACTCTCTCTCTCTCTCTCTCTCTCTCTCTCTCTCTCTCTCTGGCTCTCTGTCACTCATTTAACCGTCGATGAAGGGGATACACACAAAGATATTATAATAGGGTAGGTAGGTTGGCTTTCGCTATTTACAACGGAATGCAAGGGTGCAATGACGTGGTTGTAGAGCACCCATCTATCCATCTATCCCTTGACAATTGAAAGGGGCGGCATATAAAGAAAAAACAACGAGCGTTAGGAGGGAAAAAGGACTTTCGCGAGCACGTGTACACACGCGCAAGCAAGAAAAAATGTAGAAATTTCACCATTCTTCAAATCGCTTGCGCGCACTAATTTGCTCTCACCCTTTCGTTCTTTTTCTTATACCCACTCTCATCCACTTTTTCTCTTCGTTCAAAATGTGCTACACATAGTGGGATGAGAACGAATATAGAAATATTACGTATATGCGTATAACCAATCTCTCTCTCTCTCTCTCTCTCTCTCTCATGCTTTCTCGTTGTCGTAGACCTATAGGGCAAAAGTAAAAAGAAAAGACCGACATAATGCCGCGTCTTTTTGTCTCCCTCTCCATCTGTCTCTTGTACCAGTGTATGTACCATCCATTCCATCTCGCTTACACTCTTATCGCATTTTCGATTTCCTTCATATTTCTTCCACCTTACTACTGTATACTCATTCAGTCGCTCTCGTTCGCCCCTTCACTTTTTTATATATAAAGTAGTGTCACAGTACGTCGACCCCTTCGCAGAACTTGCGAGCCCGCAAAGAGTATTTCTTCATTATTTGTTTTTTATTTATTTCCCGTGCTCCCTTCTCTCAGACTCTTTGCAAACTACGCACTTGGATATATATTTTCCTAATTATATGAGATCTCAAAATCTCATTCAATTTTTACTTCGTATGCAACACTCCTACCGACTTTTTGTGCTTTCCTCTTTATATATAACCCTACTCCTTTCCTCCTTTCCTAAATACCCTAAGGATAATATGATGCCTAATCATACGCATCTTATTAAATTTAATGTTACGAATTTTATGCGCACAATTGACAAGCTTATTTTTTATTTCTTTAATTGTATATTTGTTTGACCTCTTTACTTTAAGTATTTTATTTTTCACGCTTATTCATTGTCACGTTGACACATGTATATATTTGTAGGCGTAATGGATTACATTCAATCATAAGAAAACCAGCAAACTCAATATTTTATTCTAGTGCAATGTTATGTTTTTGAAAGTACATATCAAGTACCGATGATATTAAAGAAAATATTGAGCAAAGCACCAGGTAATCTTTTATCATTTAATAATATTGATTCTGAACTACTTGACATCATCAAGCATGTACGAGCTGTTGCGGTTAATCGCAGCTAAAATAAAATGTTTGTATTATCCTTTATATGAGTTAAACAGCTTAATAGTGTACCACTTAACAATTTAATCATTCCTTTAAAAATGTGTAACGATTTTCGTAAAAATATTTTATTATAAAATTTAATTATTGAAATTCTGATTCGGCCCTATCCTCTTCGCCTACAATTTATATTTCTCTTTTATTTTTTCTAAAATGGTATACTTACTATGTACTGTATGACTGTCGTTACATAGTACTGATACACGTACGCACAAACAAGTGCATAAACACGGGTGCGCGCGTATTATTTTACCGGTAAATTGCCCTACTTGTTTATAGTGTCTACCAGGTTACTTCATTGGATTTTTAATTTATATTTTCTCGCGCGCTTAATCTTTATTTATTTAATTATTTATTTTTTAATCTATATAAATTGTAAACAGGGAAAAAGTATGTTAAGGAAATGTACTCGAGTATTTTATAGCCAGTCTTTGAGTTTTCTCCTCTTTTAGTCTTTGTATTTCTAAACTCTTAAAGAAGAGCTTACGAGTTGTATTAATTACTGGTAGACATTCCACTACTTTTCATTTTCTTATCATTGCAAATGAGCGGATAAATCAACGTTATATTGATTAAACATTCTACAACACGTTGAATAATTTTGAAATGAACAATTCATTCTTTATAAATTAAACAACTCCATTATATTTATCTGAAAATTTCATGGAAAATATTTTTAAATTTTTACAATAATCCATAATTACTTTAATCACAGGTATAAATAAGGACTCCGGAAAATGAATTAAAGATTAGTTAAATTTGTAACTTAATTTTTTAAATAATTCACATACTTGTAGAATAACAAATTAATATGTAATCAAAATGGAATTTTTGAAATATACGGAATTTATTTGAAATGCTCAATTGACACATCGCTGATAAGATACATGCGCAAATTTGATAATTGTTCTTGTGTGCTTGTGAAATAATTAGAAATATGTGTACAATATACAAATACTTGTGAGATAATTATAAATATGTGTACACGATGTACATTAAGAAATAACTGCACTAATATCCATCTGGATCTGTATACCAATGCTGTTAATATAATTTGTTGATGTAAAAATTTTTTTATTATTCACATCATCGCTTAAGATTATAACATTTAATATCATTTTAAAAAGTATATCACCTGAATTTATAAAATAATTTTTTAGGAAAATTCAAATACAAATCGAGCTGGATGAAAAATACATTATTCTCTCGCGCATGCCGAATTCAGTAACACACTATACATCTCATCATTTTAAATTCTCAATTATCTCTGTCCAACTATGCAATACTTCGATGCTCTCGATGTCGGGATCGCAGTTCTATACGAGAACTGTATTAAAACTAACAATTATACAAAAATCATCTATCATTGTTTAAATTTTTCACTTTCAATTATTTTCTTTTATATCATTAATTATATTAATTTAAATAAATTTATGCATCGTTCAAAGTCTTTACTATAGTACCTCTTCAATTAATTAACTTATTTTTTCATTAATTTTGTTTATTCTATTCTCATCGGTCCTGCAGAAAAAGACAGATTCAACGAACTAGCAGCAAAGCCATACAAAACTTAAAGAAATACAATTTATTTGTTTTCCTTTCGTTTTGTCTTGCACTTTTTTCTCTCGATTACAAGTGGACTTTGTTCGTATACGATATAATATCGGTAAAAGCTACAATGATTATTAGAATCACTCGACTAGACTTGCGAGAAAACGGGACAAATATACACAATAAACGCTTTCGATGCAACGCAATTCAGTCTGGTGTCGAGCGATACTGCACATCGAACGTCTGAGTTTCTGCACTTCGTTACCGAGGTTTGAGATACGTACACATTTGAGAAGACAAAGAATATTTGAACTGTTATTATAGATATCGCGCACACCAATTTACTTTTTTTTGTTCCTTTCATTTTTCATGTCTTCGTCCGTCAACCTTTACATTACAAATAACAGTGGACGCACTAGATTTAATAATAAAACCTTCTTTGCATATTCAAATTTGATTATTTCTTAAATATGTATTGTTTATCATTACATTTATTAATTAGACTTGTATATTACGTGCAAACATTTTTTGATAATTGGAAACGAATACTGTCTACTATTAACCATGTCATTGTTCACTATTAATCATTGAAGAGCCAGCATTGGTAAATTTATTAAAAAATTTGGGTATGTGTATTTAATACACAGTTTCCATTTGCTTTCCCAAGATCATAATAAATTATCATGCTTCTGTAGGATAACAAGACGAAAACTATACAAAAGTTGTTTACAAATTTTGTGAATTTTTTTTATATTTCTATAATAAAATAATTTAAATTAAAATAAATAAATAAGTAAATTTGTCTCACAATTTCATTGAAATTCTGGAAGTCATCCTATCTTTATCTGATTTTATTCATGATTGAAAGAGAAAAAAATGAGAACAATTTTTCTGTACGTATTGAGGAAGACATTTGCCATTACTCGGAATGGACTCGGTAAAAATAAAAAATTTTTGCTTAAGCCACTGACTTGCATTTTTTTATTAAATATTTCAAAACAAATATAAATTTTCGTAACAGCTTTCTGTTCCGAAAGTGATTTGTAGTAATTACTACTGAATATTTCAAAACGATTTTTCATTTGTTATTCTTATAGTAGAACAAAACTTTTTTGATACACGATAAATAATATTCTTTTATGTGTATCTAGGCCATCGTGTGATATATGTATATATATATATATATATATATATATATATATATGCATGTATGTGTGTATATCTATATGTATTATATATATAGTATATAAGATAATTCTTAAATTAATAATTTCTCTAGCTTTAAGTATATACTACAAATCACCTTACGCAATGGGTATGTATATGACAATCCTAGAAATTAATCTACTAATTGAAGTGTAACGATTCATTATATATATATATATATATATATATATACATATATATATAAAGTTTAAAATTCAAGATTTTTCCTATACCAAAAGTATTAGAAGTTCTAATTTCGTACAGCTGAAGAAATTTCGTTGGAATTAAAAAAAAAAGATTCATAATACTTTAGTATCTACTTTTTATAAATGAAATAGAAAAAAATCTATAAATTTCAATATTGATTAGATTTCAATACTAATTAAATTTTCTGAAATGTATTACATTTGAAGAGTGACCTTGGTTTAACATGATTTCAATATCAATCAGCTGACTAAATGTAGTTCAAAATATAGGAAATAAATATTTTTAAATAGACAATGATAAATTAATGGGGAAAAGAGACGATAAAAGATGTTTTATTGAGCCAGTTACCTCAAATAATAATAGAAATACGAAAAATATTGCGTCGCACGCCCTTAAATAAAAAAAAGAGGCAAAAAATATAATTGGCCTGTTTGAGATGTAAGAAAATATAGAAAACATATACTATTAAAAGTAGAAGAAGCGACAATTATAATGAGAATGTTTCAAATATTCACTCTAAATTAACTCTAATCGGCAATGTATTTTAAAATTTCACTGTGATTTTACGCAGGGGGCCAGCTGTCAAATTACTGGCCAGAATACAGGGAATAAAACAAGCACGTTCTAGTGCGGAACGCTCACAGCCAACAATGACTGACATTGCAATTGCGAAAAAGAGTATTGTTTCCGTGTTAAGACGACTTCAGCTAGAAATCAAAAACTAGAAATTAAGGAAGAAAACAAAGAGAGAGAAAGAGAGGGAAAGTGGCAGGTTGAAAAACTGATATCGCTTACGTTTGGCGTTCCTCGCTAATTTTCATGTTTTGTAATAATAAACACCGACTACATAATAGATGGGAGCAGATGAGGCGGAAGGGTGGCCAGATATAGATAGACAGCAATTGAATAACGGCGACATTGCGCGCATTTAAAGTCGTATAAAGCTAGATTGCCGAGTAATTTAATATATAAATAAATACAGTAGACATATATATGATATATATGGAAAGTAAGTGCGACAGCCGTAGTAGTACGCCGGGGTGATGGGTGGACACCGAATGAAAACGCGCGATACGAATGCCGGAAGGAGTCGCACGGCCGGTATTTCAAAGGCCTCGCATTCTCGTGCCGATGCACATGTATACCTCTCCCTTGCACACTTAAAACTTATATAGTGAAATCTTAGTTAAGTACGATAACATCGCAGCAGTTACAAAGGGTAGGGAGGTCTTGAGTATATGGATGAAGGTCTTTTGACATGGTGAAAGGTTGCAATCGATCTAGACAAGAAGCGGGGGCAACGCTATGAAAATTCCCGGCATTACATCGCTACCTACCACCCGCGAAGTTATCCATCTATTCCTTCTCGTAGATTTGTAATTTTTCCCCCTTGTTTTCTTTTCCACCCTCTCTCTCCATCCCTTTCACGCACACACGCAGTCTCTCTTATTCTTTTCTTCTGAATATCTAGTTATCTATCACTCATTCGCTATCTGTGTCTCTCTCAAACTAGAGATCATTCATTAAACGAATGAATCACTACCATCCCTAGAGAGATTTTAAGGCCGTGTTACGTAATTATAAATCGAAGGCTTGGAATGGGTTTGTGTTTGCAAGAAAAGAACAATATTTTATTTATTCACTTTGCTTAAAATAAGTTATTTTGTAATAAATATAATGGAATAAAAGCAAGAGTATTTACAAGTTTTATTATCCTAATGAATGCACTTTTCCTCACGTACCATCAACATTCTAACAATTTTGAATTGTGTTTACCTTTTAAGATAAAGCATATCTTCTTTTAATTTTTTTTCTTTATTTTTATCAAAATTTATTTACGTATATATTTGTATGTTAAAAACACTTTAAGGCTGACAAATCTTGTGACCAAAATTAGCCGGAATGATGTTACGTGTGCAAAAGGTGATCAAACTGACAATCATTATAAAAGATATCGAACTCTTAAAGCCATTATCCCTTATGAACTCCATTTTTTCTCTCTCTCTAAATGCAAGTCCATTTTTTACCTTGCAATTTTGACTTAATAAAACGTTTGAACGTATATGATACAAGGAATGTATGTCTACAGAGTTATGCGTGTATTTATGTATGTGTCTATTTATTATGTATGTACGGTAATAGAAATGAATGGGTATATTCATATACGAATCAAAGAAAATCTGTCGTGCAAACGAAACTTGAAATGATTTTACCATACGCCAATGTCAAGCATCACGCCATTTTATCTCGTTTAATTATTTCACTGCTTGTGCGAACGCACGTCCTTTCGCGCAATGGTAGAATGAAAGGAGGCCCGACTGGTGCTCATTTTTCATTTTTTCATTCGCCCTTTCAAACCCAGTATTCTTCGCAGAGAATCAATCCTTTCCGGCCTTTAAATCGTTCCTTTGACAAAAATACAACTTTTTAAGTTCAGGGGCTGCGTTGACTCCTCTTATATAATTATCCTCTTTTTTTTATCTTAACTTACCTTTGTCTTCGCTAATTCAACAAATACAGCTAGCTCACTTTTCGTCTCTTTCTCTCTACATGTACACCTAAATTCACGTGCTGGCATGCATGTTTTGTTGGTAGTGTCCTCATTTTATTAACAGATTGTGATACGTTAATAGTAATCTGGCAATATTCCACTATTGCCCTGTATTGAATTTCTTTCATTGCAAATAAGGAAAACGAACTAAGATGATGAAAATAATAAAAAAATTAGCGTCAAGGGTAAAGTATGAGAGAAAAAATACATTGGGAAGTAAAAGGAAAATTGAGCTCAAAAATAATGAGAAAACAAGGAGAAGAAAAGGTGCAAAAATATGAAAAATTAAAAGGTCATATCAATATTTTGCAATCGCTTTAATATAAATGCAATCATCTTATTTACGAGAAAATAATAATAATAATAATAATAATAACTATACACTAAATAAAAAATAAATAATGTAATGAAAATTATGAACAAGTCAATGTTACTAATACATGTAGATAGGAAAATTAATATTTTAAGTTATCTAATGACTAAATTCAAATAATAATAATAACAATAAAGAGACAAATTTAAAAAGTTGATTCAATGCATAGAAAGCTTCTGTAACTATTGAGTTGCGCGTAAGTCAGGCTTTAGCCCGTATATAAATACCAGTCATTGAACTCTTATATAAGTGGAACGTATAGGAGAGATATTAAAAAAAGAATCGTACAATATATTCATTATATATAAACCGAATACACGTTCGCAAATTTATGTGCGTAAATATGTATGTCAAGATTGTATATCTGTATAGGTATGTATATATATGTATTCATATTCATATATAATTAGCGTTACATATAAAAATAAAAAATGAAGAATTTTTTAAACATTTCGATTTTTACATTAGAGACATCAGTCAGAATGAAATTCGCTGGCCAGAGACGAAGGAGATGAAAAAAAAAACAGAAACAATAAGTTTGGAGAGAATCTCGGTATAATGATGGAGTATTGGTAAGAAAAAAGAGAAGAGAGAACTAATATAAATATTTGAAATATAAACATCATATATAAAATGTATTGTATACATTTTTTATAGATTCTTTTTGATGAAACTTCTATAATATCAACGAAAAAAATTAACGATAGTCTTTACAAAGCTAGTTCAATATTTCTAACGAACATTCAGTTTTGCAATAACCATTAGCATAGTTGTCCCTTCCTGTTCTTGTGTATCTATCTATTTATCCATTTTTTTCAATACATTCTGTAACGCGTTTTATCCTCTATTCCTTTACTTCACATTTAACCCCTACGGTATACAGCGCATATACTGTAATACTATGCATTACAATCTCATCTTTAGTGTCTCATTTTATACATCGCACGATAATGAACCTTTTCTAGCTAGATCATTACGACGTGCCTCGTCGATTAAACAGTGTATCACTTTCTTTCTTTTAATCGCCACCGTTCACATACGAGCTCACATATTCACACACTCACTCTTATTCTCGCAAGCGCACGTGCGCGAATTTATTTTCTATATTCTTATATATATATATATATATATATATATATATATGTTTTTTTCTTTATTTCTTTATTTATATTTGTAATGTATCAATAATATTAATGATAATTATGACATTAATAATAATAATAATAATAATAATAATAATAATAATAATAATAATAATCATATCGAATGAAGATAATAAGCATAGCCACTCATGTTCGGATCACAGACTACTTACAGCTGTGCTACCTCACGCACAAACTGTCCGTTGCACATTGTGGCTTTTAAACTCCTCTCTAATTGCTTTCCACCCCAATTTAATTGTTTTCTAATTCGCTTCTCTTATACACCATGTGTGGCTTCCTAGCCTCTCACTTATAGAACCATAAAAAAAGAAGAGAACTCGTATCTTTCGCTCGTTGGAAATTCGCGTGCTTCGCTTTGCCTTTCTGTTTCTCGCTCATTTTCTCAGCCTCGCCGCACACCAACTTACCGAGGAAGCTCTTCGGTACGCGCGATAAGCGCATTTAAGACATCGCGCAGAGGCACTAGTTCGAGCTCCTGAAGGATTTATATGCTGCGTTAACGTGTCAGCAAGCGCTTGTTTCTTCGCCCTCAAGGGTACACGCTACATTTTCTAAACGATGGGCCAGATGAAGCTTGCAGCAACCTGGATCCGTCTCGAGCGCTTCGAGGATCTGAAACAATTAAAACGACGGACATGCGCCATCAGTTAATCCTTTTTTATGAAATTTTCTCATTTCATCTTCATCAAATCTTCCACTACAGCACATCATATTTCTAATTTAGTAATTCTTGGAAGCAGTTACTAATATGGAATCCTCGATTTGATTCAGAAACAATGTTTCACACTAATTTGAATTGTGGAATCATTATAAAGAACAAAAACATTAAATGTTTAAAATGTTT
This sequence comes from Ceratosolen solmsi marchali, assembly GCF_000503995.2. Taxonomy (NCBI): domain Eukaryota; kingdom Metazoa; phylum Arthropoda; class Insecta; order Hymenoptera; family Agaonidae; genus Ceratosolen; species Ceratosolen solmsi. The sequence continues at coordinate 936,131 of NW_011948412.1, forward strand.
AAAATGTATCATTTTTCTCTAGTCAGTAGTTATATCAATTCTGTTTCCTTGCTCAAAGTACGTATTCTAAATTTTAGTTAGATAATAATTTTTATCGTGCATGATAAAATTCTTTTGTGAATAAATAGAACATAAATAATTTGACAGAATTGATATTAAATGCAAATTCTAATTTTTCATAAAAGATATATAAAAATTATAAATATTTTTCTGTCGATAATAAAGCATTTATTCATAAACAAAATTCTCTTACAATACTATACTACTTAAACTGTATTTATACTGTTTAAAATTATCAATCGGTCAAGTACATTCTAATATCAGTTAAGTTTTATACCAGGACGAATATCTGTTTCGAAAATTTGAAAATTATTACAAATAATTAATCATCAAATCTATGTCACATAATAATTGTATATTAACTAATATGCTTAATAAGACGATTGATTTGATTACACATAATTCACTATGTTTCAAAATCTGTGAAATTCCTTTGTGTTCATTTTTCAAAAAATGAATTTCAAAAAATTTTAAGTACTTGAAAAAAGGTTTTTCTTATAAGGTTTTATAATTACACTATTATTTATTATCAATATAACCATATTTTATAAATTTTTAAATTATAAATAAAAAATTCATGAAAATATTTATAAGTAATATATGAATAAAAATAATTTTTTATTCTAAATTTATTTAATAAGTTTAAATAATTTCTTAGTAGCTAACAACACAAATACTAAACCTTAAAACATTCGAATATATTTAATAAAGTTACTTATAATTTATTACGCATCAAGAAAATAAATTAATTTTTAATATCATATATTAGTTATGCATCCCGTTATCAAACTTGTTATCCATAATACTTCTAGTTTTATTTCTGTTATCTTATAATAAAATCTCCTGATCAATGTCGGACTTTTGTTATTTTAAAAAATGTAAAATTTTATGTAAAATATATTATTTTTATTTTTATTTAAAAAATTAATATTTTTATTTAAGAAACGGATATTTTAATTTAAGAAAGTAGATATTCATTATACTTTTGAGAAGACAGTGTAATTTACTGATACGTTCTTTCAACGTTTCTTAACATCACTATCATATTTTTACAGAAAGTTTCACGGATTTTATCATCCTTATTTTTTTAAAATAAAATAAAATTTTTAGATATTTCATATTCACATATTTTATATTGAATATTTTTTCATTTATAAAAAATGTCACATAATTTTTTTCAAATTTTTAATAAAATAATATAATATTTCCAAATTATATTTTAAAACACATAAATATTATATTGTTACCTATTCCAACAATATTTCATAAACTTTTAAGCAGAAATTTACCATAGATAAGTTATTTATATTCATAATATTATTGAAAATATTTAAAACATTGAATTATTATTTCATTTTTGTGTATATAAGAAAACGAATAATGATAATATTTTATAGTTAAAAGTACTAAAAATTCAATTACATTAATAGTACATAAATATTTTGAATGAAAATATAATTAATAACTTAATTGGTACTGAATTATACATAACTTAATTGACACTGAATCAATACATAATTATAAGTATAGAATTTGGATGATCAGAAATTATAATAAAATATAAATATAAGAATTTCGTTAAAGTATGATTAGTTTCCGAACAAAGGAGTGGCCGCCGATTTTTTTTATATACATTTGAATATCTGCTAAAAATGATATAAATATATCAAACAATTTAAATGTAAAATGCAGGGAATTATATCTTGAATGTTTTTTTCTCATTTTTCTTCATTTTTATAAATAAAATATGAATGTTCTTTATAGTATTAACTCTTGAATATACAATACATTTTTAAATAAGATATTCAAGTATTTTAAATAGGACATGTAAAGCTTCTATGCTAATGTTGCTCAAGAAAAATAGTTTTGAACAAAAGAAACGTTTCATCATATACTTAGTAGAAGACATATTAATTCAAAATTATGTAATCGTCATTATTCAAAATAAACGTCTTAAGGGTATACAATACTGCTATTAATTTTGTAGCTTTCTTACAAAAGAATGCACTTATATTTTTACATTGTTAAAAAGGACAGTTTGTCAGCTTTGCTGAAACCAATAATCATATTTATATAAATATCGCAAATAATCGAACATTCGAAATAGGATCGTTAAACCCTGGAAACAAAGAGAAACACATAATTCACAAGACCGCCAATACCTTCGACTCAGTTACATTGAGTTATGTACTACAATATAAAATAATAATAAAGAAGAGGAAAAATTATCTGAATACAATGTAAAATTGTTATCGAGAAGAAGGCGATAGCAACAAAGTAAGTAATTCGCAAGAATTTACTTACTTGTTAATTATCAAAGGGAAGAAAAGAGAAAACCTATTATAAAGACGGTTAATATAATAAGATTGAGCGAACGTAGGCGCATACAGTAATACAAATAAAAAAGAAAAAAAATGGCGGTACATCGTTTCATCTACTATATGTCCAATTATTTTGCATCCAAACTCTAAATATCAGTTATTCAAAGATGCACAGAAAATCTTCAATGAAGTGTTAATGGTATTGTATAAATACATTGTCTAATATAACCTGCATTGGTATTTTTTCATCCTGTGATTTTTATGTGCGAGTTTCTAAGGTTGCGTGTCGCATAAAATGTATAGGCATTGAAGCAAAACACGAGCATTACTGAGAAACCACACATACAAAGAACTGTTATTGATCTCAGTCTCACGACGAAAGTTAGAATGGAAATTAATTATTCTGTAAGTTCGAGTGACGAACGAGGAGAGAAAAATAGAAATTCCTAGGAAGTTGTACGCACAAAAATTCCTTGTATAATAAAAAAAAAATAATTTATTATTAAAATAGAATAAAAATACGACCAAATGTAGTAATTTTATTGGATAATAAAATATACAAAACAGGGGAGGCTAGAACGTTTTCGTGAGATAGGGTAGCGTTATTCAAACACATGAAATTCCATTGATGCAACGATTACTTTTCAAAGGTTTACTTGGTTTCTTATTAAGTTATACAATCATTTGGACACAACTGGCGTTATTCAGAAATTCAGAAGCAACACGGCTATTTGTAAAAAATTTAACGAATATTTAAGGCTATACTAATAATAACAATATAAAAATATAAATGTTGTTATCACTATTATCCATTTAGAGTAAAAAAATCCGATATTATGAATAACATTATTTATATATTTCCAGAAGAAATAATGATACTGCGTTGATGCAATGAACAAAATATATCAACTACGCAAGTTCTTAAAATTAGAAGAAAATAGTCGGAATGAAAAAATAATTCACGCCAAGCAAATACATATATACAGTCGAGTAGCAATATAACAAAAATAAAAAATAAAAATAAATTAATGAAGTGTCCGATAATATTCGCAGTACTGGTGTTAGTCAATGTCTAGCTTATTTAAAATTATCAATAAGCTTAGCTAAATTGATATAAATATATCTTAATGTCAGTTATAGCAAAACGCAAGTAGAAAATAATTTATCAGTGGCACTCAAGATTCATTATAGATAGAAACAAGGCAGCGTTTTATCATTTTTCTTATTTAATGTAATTTTAATACGCATTATAAAATTCATAAAGTAACAAAAGAGATTTTTTATGCTCAGTACACTATATAAACGTGTTCTAATCGTAAGTAATAAAGAAATCTCGATTAAAAATATTTTTAGAGAAGGACAATAAACGAAGTTATAAATAAATATCCTAAATTTGTAATCAGTCAGATACTGCTATTAAGCCCGAAATTATACGTTGAAAAGTTACTAATAAATTAAATGATAATGAAAGTATACTTGATATATCATAAAATAAAGATGAAAATTATATATAATTACGTAAGTATGCATTCGTAATTGCCATATATTATAGTAAAGATATTTTCATTTGACTGATAAATATAACTGTAATCCAAATAGTTATCAATTTACTACATTATTTCGAAAATTTTTATTTATATAATTATAGTACTTTCGCATGAATTCAAAATCATTGTCTTTTAATAAAATGAAACCTAATTATATCATTTATATTTAAAATATAATTGAGTTACATAATGTAAATATTAAAAGAATTATTAATCAAATTATATAAAAATAATGAAACTAAATAATCAAATAGCTTACCCTATAAATCGTGATGATTAAATATTTAATGTTAAATATCCATATTATAAGAGAATATTGAATTATATAAATGAAATAAAAAACTGAAATAGTATACCAAATAAAGATACACAGATAATAACAAAATTAATTAAAATTAGGCATAATAAAATATTTTAAAAGTTTTAAAATTGAAAAAAATGTATTTCATAATACTTGATCAATATATTAAATGAGTGCTATGCAAATAAATATTTTTTAAGGTGTGAAAAATCTTTATCAAAATGATCTTTATCAAAAATCTATTGAAAGTAAATATTTTTGTAAAAAAAATTAATAAATATTTAAATCCACTCTTATGGTCCTATTTAAATACGTATGTATTTCAATATTTTATATTACTACAAGTTCTAAACATGATATAAAAAATATAAAATTTTAGTCAAGGTCTCAGTGAGTTTATACTTTAAAAAAGAAACAATATGATTGAAGTCAATTTAAAATTATTTTTAGTTGAAATACAATTTTTTCTTCAGTGCTGAAAATGACATTTTATTCTTTCTTCTAATATATCATTTTGTTTGATCAGAAGTTAAGTACACATAAATTACATATTTTGCTGCTTGCAGGCTTGCAGTTAATTTATTTTAAGGATTAGATGAATAACAATTAAAATAATATAGCATAATTTTCTATCATTGAACTCAATAATTTTTTTTATATTTGTAAAGCTTATTGATTAAAATAACATGGTAACATTTACAAGAAAAAAGAATTAACCGTAGTTGAAAACTATCTGTTTTCAGAAAATATTTGACTGTAACCAATACATATTTCAGCTGTACATACTGTATAAATTATAGAGAATTCACAAAACGCTTCTAATTATATTTAATTTAAGAACAAAATTACATAGAAATTAATTTATATAATTATTGTCTTTTACTGCATTATACATTGCTAAAATGATTCTTTATTATGTAGACGGTTTCATATTTAATTATCATTAGAAATAATATTAGTAAATAATGTAATATTGCAAAGCAGAAAAAATATTTTGGCTAATTTTATTAAAGAATTTAAGTTATCTAAATTACAATTTCTTTTATGAAAATAGATTCTTTTTATTACTTAAAATTAGTACAAAAAATACTTCAATTAATATTAAGAATTCTTATGTTCTTAGATATTAAATATATTGCCTTTGCTATGAAAATTTTAAGAATATATTAAAATTTTATTATTATTTTAATTATTATTTAGGATTGTCACTTATGATGTATATTTTATGGAACTAGGTAAACTAGTACTACATAAATACTCTGATAAATGTTTCTATAAATGAGTCTATATATATATATCTTATGAAAAATTCCTTCCTTTATTCCTTAAAAGGAATACCATTGTTAATCTCTATATTTAACAACATATTTTTCTTTGTTACTACAAAATATTAACAAATTTTTATTTAAATAACAAATTATTACATATCTAAGATTTACTTAATTAAATTGGAGGCAAAGCTGAAATGTTATATCCTTATTTTTATAGCAATACTTTCTAGTATAACAAGAAATTTTCAAACTGAAAGAATACAAAGAACAAATATATTATTTGTTCCTATATAAACGTTTTAACAAGAGCATAAATATCTCAAAATTAACAAAATTATTTTGATAAATATTTTTTTGTTCGTTGAACTGTTTTTATGTGAGTAAATAATAATTACACAGGATATATAAAAGTTTTCTAATATAGAAGTATTATTATCAATTTGATATAATACAAATTTTGTAATTTCATAGTAACATAAAAAGTAAATGAATGGTATATCGTTCAAATAAAGCAGACTTTCTATATTTAATATTTAATATTTTCATATTTAAAAATTTGTTAATGGATTAAAAGTAGGAACATATTAATGTTCACTTAATCGAATTTAAAGTAGTACAAAAATTAATTTACTAGTAACACTTGTAGACTAAAATTCCACTCTCTTTTTTCTCTATTTAATCTAATGCACTTGGTTCGTATTTAAAATGTAAGCTCGTTCATCCAATGTGACTTCATGGAATTATTAACGGACTGCTAATTTTTTTTAATCCAAATAGTCATTACCGAAGACATGGTCATGTTGAAATTTTTTTTTAATCTCATGAATCATTACCTTAAAATTTTAATTTAAACTTTTCACACTCCCTGCTCCTCCACTGATTTTTTCTGGTTTTGATTACCGAGTTAATCACTTTTGCAATGTATATACAAAGGGAAGGGATATTTTTTTAATATTTTAGTTTTTCTATATAACGACTCATCGAAATCTGAGAAAATTTAGTACACTAAGGATATCTTCTGTGACAATAATAATGAGAGCGTGCGAATATAGTTATTCCCAGGTGAAGCAACAACAATCCTTACCTCTCCGTAATACTTGCTGACATAGATGTAGAGCTCCTTGAGAGCGGCGATAACGTCAAACTCGTTGGCGTGTGAAACGCTAAGCTGCTGCATAGCGCTGGACATCTCCTGATCAGTTATTAGCGGCAATCGTTGCACCTCCATGTAAAACCTGCCAACCCGCTCCCGGTAATGCGGTATGTCCTTAGCGAAGAGAAGCTTGTTCGAGGGCGAGTCCTTGCCGAGTCGATGTTCGCATGTTGAGCACGCGTCCATGAATGTCTGAGCAATGACGGAGAGGCTCGAGTCAACCGTCGTCGACTTGTTTATGTCAAACATGAAGTCTGGATTTTTAATAAAGTTCACCCAAAAGCGCAGTGGTAGGCTATTAGACTTCCAGGCATGTGGCACTTCAGGGTCGAGGATTCCGTGTTTGTTTGCAGCTTCGTCGAGGAGATCAAATAGCCATTTAACAGCACTAGGCAGGACGTCATTTGCTGTTAATATTGTGTTGAAGAAGTCATCCACGAACTTTTGAACGGTCCCTTTGGTTGAGAGCAGCCTCGTAAGGAAGATCTCAGGAATGGCCTTGTGGGTGCGCTCTGGATGCAGGCCCGGAGGTAATTTTCCACCCGTGAAGCCTATTCCGGCTATATACTGGCTCTCTTCTACTGGCCTCACCTGAAACACACAGCAACATTTTTACGTTAATAAGCTTTAAGGGACAACGCCAGCTAATCAGTACAATAAAGATCGGGAAGGGTGAATCCACTCGATTATGAAAGAGCTATTAGTTCCTGAGTTACGTTTTTTATACTACTTTTGTTTAGGACTCCGACTACCAGCCCTATTTCTTATTTCCTATTTCATTTAATTCTACTCTATTGTTATCAGGATCTCATACCGGTGATAGAATAATTCATTTACATATGAAATATTTACTTGCATTTTACAGATAGTCGAATATGAGTGACGGAGTGTTTATTTTGGCAAAAGACGTGTATTTTGTAGGCTTATATATAATACACAGAGGTCAGAGAGTAAAGAACATTAGTTTTTTTACGATGAAAGCTACCGCTCTCTTAAGAAGATTTGTCGTGCTTTTATTGGATTAATAATTCAATTTTATATTAATTCAATTAATAGTTCAATTTCAAATCAGACTCTTTTAATTATTTATTATATGTACTCAAATACTTTTTTTTATTTATTTTTCTTCTATCGCGCGAGTTTATCCTAGTATATTCATGTATTTTGTTAATGCAAACTTTTAAAGATCAGATTTCATAGATTATCTGCTTATTATTATAATCATAAGAACTATTTTAATTTATGTGAAACTTTCATTTAGATGATATATCCTTTTATCAAATTTAAAAAACATCTGAATAAATAAGCTTTAAACTTTATAATGGTTGTTTAGTTTAATATCGAGAGCTGGTGCACGGTTGGCTTATGCACGCATTAAATATTTCTTTGAAGTACTAATACATATTCATTATTTAGACAGCTAAATAATGCGATGGCACATGTGTAATCTACAAAATATAAAAACTTACAAAGCTTCTTAAACTGAAACTTTCTAAACATGTAGTCAATAATAAGATTTTTTGCCAAATACACGAAAAATTAAAAACTTTTATCAAAACAATTAATTTTATTTATCAATAATTAGTTTATTATTTAGATAATAGATAAAATTTGCAAGTATTCGTGAAAATTAGAAATGGTTTGTATTATTATATAGTATATGAAAATTCATAAAAAAATTAACTTAATAAAGATTTGAAGTGTTTTCTTGAATTTACAAATAATAAATAATTCATAAAATCAGTACTTTTCTTTATACAATTGTTATGATTTTTTCTAAATTTAACCTATCAAATTTATAATATGGCTTTAATATCAGAGTACCAGCATATAAGTATAGTAATATATAGACATTATGAAAATCGATTATTCCATAATGGAAGTATTAAAGAAACAATGCCAATTCTCGATATTTTATTTATGTTTCTTACACATTTCAAGTATGTAAAAATCTTTCCTTATTTGCTATCTATTCTTAACAAGAGACACGCTTACATACACACAATTCATGATTTATCAATGGAAGGTTAGAAATTTTTAAAGAAATTAATATTCAAAAGACATAAATTTCATTATTGTTATTGATTTTATTAAAAAAATCGTTTAATATATCAACAATAGTATATTATTAAATAATGTAAATTATTATTTATTCAAGATTGATAAGTTATTCAATTATCCTAGTGATTTAAATACAGATAAAGTAATTATCAAGAGTTTGTAAGGCTGGGTTATTACGAATAATCTTTATTTACATAAAAACTATTCTATTTATAAATTCAGATTTAATTTTTAATTTATCTATCTCAACTGAAAGTTGAACATAAGAAAAAAGTTTGTTTTTACTTCATCAATTATTTAAAAATTTTTAATTGTAAATAATTAAAGAAATATTTGCAAAATTTAATTTTGTTAAAAATCTCATGAAGCACAATGTTCGTATTGATTTTTGGATAAAAAATGTATTTGTATTCTAATAACCTAAATAATTACTTTATATAATTATTAAGATAATTTAGCCTTACTTTAAATGAATCTAATTTATTTTTACTTTAATATATAAGGTACAGTTAACAATATGCATTGTTCTTGAATGTGCAAATACCTGTATCTGATCTTGAACATTTTAAATCAAAAGTTTATAAATAAATTTAAAATTATCTATTATATTATTTGTTATACTTTCAAAATTGTATAATAAATAAAACTTCATGATTACGTATTAACATAAATTTATAAAAATTAATCAATTGAACAAATCGATAAAAGATTCAATCAATGGATTTAATTTAGGAACTATGTGAAATGCTTACAAATATGCAATTAGAAGAGTATAAAATATTTCAATGCAAAAATATCTATCGAAATAGCAGTAAAATAATATTCAATGAGCCTATAGACGTATATACTTATATACAGTTACAGATTTATAATAAATAAGTGCACTTAAAAACAGACTATATTTATTATTCATCTGTAAAGAGGAACACTAGACGTAGATTTGGCAACTAAAGTCATTTCATCACAAATGAAATTGTGTAACATTTATACCGCAATAAAGCAATTTATATATTCGTGAATCTTAAAGATAAAATAGTTATTGCGAGGCAAAAGTATACGGCTCGTATATGAAATGAATTTATAATTGAGTAATGATGCACATGCTCGAGCCAGAATGGCAGCGCTCATTGTTTATCTACAGCATCAGTCATAGGGTATATTTAATATAATAATACCGAATGAAATAAAATAATACTCACGAGATGATAGAGACGGTGGCTACTAGTGTGGCTTGACTCGACATCCCCGTTGGCAATGATCATGGGCATCGAGTGTTGGTTGTCAAAGAAGATGCCCGTGCTAGCACCATACATCGTCGTTGAATTGGCAATGCCGTGACTGGGTATCTGGGGTAGATGTAGGCCTGTGCAGTGGTCGATGGCATGCCTCGAGTCGTAGAGGTGTCTTTGTTGGCCCGAATGCTGCTGCTGTATGTGCTGGTGAAGTTGCTGCTGGGAGACCTTGGTGCAGGTGTGACAGGATTGCTTGCATGCAAGGGAAAAACCATCGTTTTGTCGAGGTATAAGTGACATCACTGCCGACTCTTTCACCCCATAGTGGGCGAGGGTGTTAATCTTTTTCCAGTCACCGCAACACTTAGTAGTGAGATCTTCATCCTGAATAGTAAGGTGACCGCCCCTGCCGTGCCTCCATTCGAGATCTACTTCGTGAACGGATGGTCTTAAAGAGAAGGGAGTGTTCTTGTATAGGGCATCTAGTATCTTGAATTTCACCTGGCTTATCGTATCACAGTCAAGAACTTTACACTGGATCTTTTCATCAAGATCGTCCTGCATTACGTGCAGCGTCACGTGCGCGTGGTCGATCTGCTCGCGTAGTAACCGCTCCTCTGAGAGGGAGTAACGTGCATCATGGGTAACTACGTCCACGGGACCCTTCTCGATTTGGTGCTTGATAGCTTTAAAAAGGAGAAAGAGAGACGAGCCTGCGTAATCCTTCAGATAATTGTACATACAGAGAGCCATCCAGTTAGTCAGCATCTTTTCGACAACGGACTCGGTGCGCCGAAGCATCAGTTGCGGGTACTTCGTATTCACTGATTTATCGATAAGTCTAAGCAATAGGTTCATCAATATATCAGTTGCGTATTCCATTTTACCCATTAGGACAACCATTAACAACGAGGCCACATTCACTTTGTCGCGGATATTGAAGTCTTTCTGAGATTCAAGGGTTTCGATAAACGTTAAAACGAAACACTTATTGTTGATGAGCTGTTCAAACTGGAGCATAGCCGCGTCATAATTCGTACGCGTCACATTGTTTCGGGAGCGAGGATCGTTCAGAATCGGATGATCAATTACCCCCGGAAAGAAAACCTTTAATAATATTTCGAGAATTAATATTGACTGTCTTTCAAGTTATAATATGATACTGATTTAGTTGTATTAAAGATTTTGATATTGAGAGTTGATTATTAAGAATAGCCATAACAGACAGATACTATGTAAACATCAGCACTCCTAAATAAAATTTGTTTTCTAAAGCATAGTTCTTTTGTCATATTTCTCATTTAAAAAATGTAATTGATTTATATTAGCGGAAATGAAGAGCGTTATTAAGATCTTTTAATGATAATTCAAAATTAGACAATAAAAATGCTTAATCAGATTTATGTATTAAAATTATTGAAATAATCTAATCGCTGGTGGGCTAACTATATTCAAATATAATATAATAAGATAAATACAGAAAAATATCGGTTTATTGCAAAACGATTTTGTTAAATGCTTTAAAATATAAAATGCTAAAATGAATCATATTTTCTTTTAAGAAATTGCTTTGATAACACAAATTATATTATTGAATATTAATATCTTTAAATAATTGTATGATATGCTTTCAATAAATACATATATATATATATACATTATTTTACGAAATAATAAAAAAATAAAGCGTACATGGAATTAATAAGTTAAAAATATTTCACTTTCTATTCATGTAAAAGCTTTTTGATCTTGTGAAGTACACAGCCTAGTCATCATAAGTTGAATACTTGAATTTAATTTGGAATTGAAACAGTAAGTAAAAAAAGTGTGTCCATATAGGTTTGCAACTTACGTGACTCAAATGGTCATTCATAATGTTTGCGATCCCAATTTATCAAGTAAAATACAAAAGAGTTTCTATAATAATTTTACATAATTTGATTTAATATGATTAACATTATTATTCATTCTCAGATTAAAATATAATACTATATATTTCACAAATTAAATATTAACTTACTAAGGAAGTATTAAATTCTTACATATCATTTAACTAAAGTTCCGTGTAGTTTAATAAAATAAATTATAAAACATGTATCAAAGAAAATTTCTGACCTTCGATTGAAATTTTAAAATTATATTAAAAAATAAAATTGTTTATATAATTGCCCTAACAGAAAAAAAAGATTTTCTGAAAAAGTACAACAATAACAATGTAAAAATAGGAAAGCATATTATTTCGTTATTATACAACACTGAATAATTTTGTTAACAATCCATGATAGATGCTATGAATAGTTTTACGCATGAGCACATGATATGTATTCAAGAAAAATAGAATATAAAAATTGTTTTGCACCCTCGTACACGGTGCAGTACTAACATAGGACAAGAATATACTAGTTGTTTCCGAAATCAACTCTTGCTTACTGAAAGCCGTGTCAATCACAATGAGAATTGACTTACTAACTTTCCAAAGCAAAGTTTTCGTACTCGTTCTTTTTTATGTGAAAACAAGTTTTATCTCAAATTAAAATATTAATTATCCTTATATGATACATCACATTTTAGAAATCGAGTGAGAATTGACAAGTCAAATAATGGCAAGTATATCACCTTTGTACAGAAAATTCTATACCTCAAAAAGCATGCATGCGATAGAAAATTTTTTGTACGATAAAATTTAATATTTGTATTACAGATTGCAATTTAATACTTTATCCTTGATATTCAATCTAAAATTTATAACATTTCGAAAATACAACGTATAAACTATAACTGAAAGTCTAATTTTTAATCTCGATAAGAAAATTATACTGCCATTGGAACTATCTGCAGAGTAGAAAGTTTTGCTTCATCCTATGTATTATTTATGCGCGATGTGGTGCAGAGCTTATAGTAAAGAAGTTGTCATAAACAGATTGTCATAAACTCATAATCTATGTCATTATAAAATACAACTACATCTCGAAGACATGATAAAAATAAATGTAACTTTATTCGATTTGTAATAATTACATACATTTTACAATATTATAATTTTATATTGCTCGCGTATAATACCTATACATACCCCCCATAAAAAACATCAGTTTTCTTATCTTTTACTTTGAGGCGTAAGAAGTTTTAAAGCCTTTCCCTAAATAATATTATATATTATATACTAATCATGCTGCATATCGATCAAATTTTAAGTAAAACTGAAAGCCACAAGAGGAATCAGTAAAATGTAGGTAAACTATATGTCGTATAATTGATTGGCTAATAATATTAATGGATACGAATTAACACCAGAATACATAATTATACAAAAATTAATCATTTTTATAAAAAAAGTGTTACAATTTTACAGATTAACCTTTAATTTCATTATGAATATTTAATGGAATATCATTTTTATGTCGGAAATTACTAATTAGATTAAATTTTGACAAGTGATTATAATTAGAAAATGGTGAACGATTACAAATTTTATTAAATATGTATGTTAAATAAGAGCCTGAAATTATGTATCTTACATAGAATTTATCTCATATTCATATAAAGTGCAAGTCTTAGCAAGTGAAACGTCAACAAAATTTTATATCTATAAATTATCAACAATCAATATCGGGTTCGTTACTTTTAGCTAAATATTATATGTTAAATAATTAAAAATTAAATAATTAAAAATATATTTCTAATTTTTAATATAAACACCTTAATATTCTCACACATCCAAAATAATTTAAATATACCCACCAGTATAATGATAGTCTATATATATCAAAGTAAATTCAATGAGGCTTGAATAAATCAGTTAAGTTACATTTATTATTAACAGAAATTTATATGAATAAAAAAATAATTATTTTTATTTATCAGAATATTTTGATCACAGTTATATACGAAAATATTACCTATTTTTAATATTCACATTATTTATATGAGAAAAAAATTTATTTTAGTGTTCATTTTAAATAGATTATATAATAAAGTATAACAATAAAATGTAATGAAAAAATTATAGAAATGTATAAGTTATAAAATAATATTTATTTATGAAAACAAATAGTAAATACGGCTGTATTTAACTATAAAATATATTTTACAAAAATTATTGATTAACTCGTTTTTTTTTTTCATAATTGTTCAGTATTTTATGAAGAATAATATATATTAGAAGTTATGGTGATGATTGAACACTAATATTATTATATAATCCAGTATTTCTTAAAGGTATTATTATCTATAAAGTATTATATACTTTCTTCTAGGAAAAAACGAAGCAAACTATAAAAATGTTTGTATGAAGAGATTATTATCATTACAAAGTTTGTATAAATCTTTGAAATTTAAACTTTAATAACAAAAAAGTTACGTGCATCCGATTAATTATTAAAAAAACTTAATTGGAGTAGATACTATTTTTTAGAAGTACTTGACTACATAATATAATTAATCTTTTAATCTTTTGAATTATCCGAATTTTATATAATGAATAGATAATCAAACTTTTATGAAAGTTCGCTACTCGATTTCGAATCAAAATGCAAATTATGTGAATGAAATTACTCGACTACTGAATTTAGGATCGATCTTCTTTTCTTTTTTTAACTACTTTTATTGCTACTCAGAACTGACAGGGCTGAAAGTAATTCTGTCATTTTTTCTTATATGTTTATGTAACAAAATACTAATATCATGATTAATTGCCAATCTCGATATAAAAGGTATTTAGGTAGTTAGTTCTATCTATGAAGGATAGTTCCCTTTGTAACATTTCCGTAAGAATATTTGTCCTGATTGTAATATCATAAAAAAATTTATTGTATTATACGAAATTGCTTGAATAATATTTGCTGTTGTTTAATTGAAATTACAAAGTAAATTAGACATTAGATAATTGAAATTAAATATAATAATAAAATAATAAAATAATATTAAAATATACTTATATTTAGCAGTTATTTATAGTTAGCAGCATCTTATAATAACTTATGAAATAAGTTATACAATTTTACAAAAAATTAGTAATTCAAAATATCCATATAAGAAAATAAGAATTTATGAGTTTTAAAATTTAATTATCAGTTGCACATATTCTTTCGAAGATTTATCATTTACACATACTATTTTCTATATTAATTTAATATTTTTATATAATTTGTGTAAATACGTAAATATCAAATCTTATCATTAATAGAAAATATAGACTTAACCTTTAATTTTCATAAAATTTTATCGAAATAACAATATGAAATGAAACATGTAAAAATTCTCATAATTTGTAACATACTTTTTGTAACATGTAAAATGCTAACATTATATTCTCACTTACATTTATGACAATTACATTATATGTATTAATCATAATTATATAGAAATAATAATAAAAAACATTTTATTTTGTAGGATATGAAAGAAATATTAACTTCATATTTATATTTTAAATAATATTCGACTATAAGATCACACAATTTTAAAGAAGTGCATCTATTAAAGTGCTTTCTTATCAGGGATTTTTTTTTTAATCGTCTTAATTAAATAAGTACAAATTACTATATTCTTTAGTTAAATTAAATAAATGCAAAGCGTATAAATGTTTTAATATTTCTTATTCAAATAAATTTTGATTTTTTATCTCTAGCAACTCTCGTAACAATTACAAATATACAATAAAAGTATTAATATAAATTTTAATAAAAATAAAATTATTTCAATATTAATTTCACTACTTTTTATAAGTTTTTTCTTAATCACCACTATTATTATAAATATAAAATCAAATTAGACTATCATAAAAAATATCATATTAACTAATGATTTTAGATTTTACAAAGATAATATCAATTTAACAATGAAAAAAATTAAATGAAAAAATAATCATACTAAATTCTAATTCTACATGTAAAATAATAATAATAATTCTACATGTAAAATAATACTAGTATAATAAAATAATAAAATAATATTAGTATAATAAAATAATAAAATAATACTAGTAATATTGAATAAATTGTTTTTATTCAACTTATGATTATGATAAAAATATAATAAATAAAAGATTGATGCATAAGCTTGCTATGAATACAGAGATAGAGATTACATTTTCAGGTTAAATTGTCAGAATAGAAATGAGAGATCCGAATTAATTCTGAATTTTGAAAGACAATAATAAGACAGTCATTGGTATTTTCTTAAAATACTTTTAGTGCAAAATTACTTTTTTATTTTGTTTTGAGAAAAAAGTTTAAATATAAAATCACTTGTAAATTTTTTAAATAATATATAATAATAAACAATAGTAAAACATATTATATTAACGTACCCATTATCTTCCTTAAATAGTGGAAATATTTCAAAATAAACAATCTTTTGTAAAGGCTTAAAATAAATTTTATTATATGTATCATTAACTGGATCATCATTAATGTATCATCAAATACATTAACTGGATATTGTAAGAATGACATATTGTATAGTTAAGGCAGTTAAGACGGTATGAAGAAATAATATAGATAAGGTGATTTTATTATTGTATTAAATATAATTGTATTAAATGCAACTACTTTGTTTGTGTATGATTATTTACTTCTAATCTTATTTTAATATTTAGTTAAGTTCATCATTTTATAGTAATTATTTGGTAAAAACTTATTATTAAATTATAATTATCTGCACTTGTAATATTAAAATCAATATTTAATTTATTAATATAACAGTCTTGAATATATGATAGATTATCTTTTACTGTGTATTATTATTATATTAATCACAATTATATAAAAAAAACTTAAAATATTATATTTTATAACTAAATGTTATAAATGTAATTTAGTGTAAAACAGGTATTAAAAAAATCTATTTTTTATTTAAAAATACTTTCATCTATTAAGAAATTCCTCCAACGATATATACTTGGCTAATAAAATATGCTTTTATTTAGTTATTCTGACTTTTGTTAGAATATTCTAATAAAGAATATTCTAGAATCTATATTATTGAGTAGTATTGAGTTATTATTAGTAGTAATAATCATTTTATATTAAAAAAAATTTTATACACTAATTTTGTTATATTTACGATAAAATTCTGACCGTTAATTAACATTCATCATTTTAAACGAAAATACCGTAATAAGCGCAAAGTAAAATTTTATTTTGTAATTTTGAAAATGATTAAAATAATTCTACGCGCCATATCGAACAGAGAAGTAATTAATTATATCTTGGCAGCTGACGAATAATATTAAAAATAAAATTCTACTCCTTTTTTAAAAAATGGACTTCAATAAATAGTGAGTCGAATATTACTTTTGTACGTCACTTTTTGGCTCGATTCAAAATCTCGAAAAACATTTTTTCTTAATCGATAAAGTATATCGAATCACTGTATTGTGCTTACGGCCATTCTATTTTCAACTTAAGATTTTTTGATAACATAAAGCAATTAAATTGGTAAATCGAGAGGTGCATTTTTTAGGATGTACAGGTTGATTGGAGTCGAAAGCAAGAGAATATCAAATTGAGCTCGATTACCTTCATGATGTAGTTCTTGTGGTCAAGAGTGGGAATGCCGGACGACTCGAGATCAGCAGTAAGATCCGTCATGTCGGTCTGTAGTTCTGCGAAAGCCTGCTTGCATTCCATCCGCACGTTGCTCTCGAGCGTATCCATCTGTATTTGTATTCTCTTGTATTCGCGCTCAGCCTGTGTACTTTTGCGCCGGTAAACGATGAGCACGAGAATAAATACAAAGATGAGGCCAAAAGTACCAGCTGCAATGCCTGCAATTGCTTCCGGCGGTATCGGATAGGACTTCAGCACGTCGTAGTGTAGGTAGCCGATGGGGAACCTAAGACTTCTACCAACTCTTACGACTACAAGGGGTAGCCCAGCTTCCGTCTTTGTGCCGTGTTCATCAGTGCCCGAAGGTTGTTGCTCGGGGGGTGTACATACAAGTTGGGTAAGGGCAAGTGACGTCACGTTGCACGGTCGCGTGCCTACTGTAACATTCACATCCGATTCGTCGCTAGCATGATTCAAACTCTCGCCTTCGATTACCAGAGTGTCGCCTTTGTAAAGTTTGATATTACGCGGGAAAGGAAAAAACTTAGGGTCCTCAACATAAATGAGTCTGTTGCGCAGATTTTGGCCGTGCTTATCAAGGTCGCGTACACTCTCGACATTGTCCATGAGGAAGCCAACCTTGAGTATAAGGCTCACATCCTTCCGTCTAATCAATAGCCTATCCCGATGATTAGATGTAGTCTCACCTCGGAAACGACCAACAACACTTGGACTTGGGCATTCCATTTGCGTGGGATTAAGGACTGTACAAACTGTGCGGTTAACAGGAGCGCCTTCCTTTTCCAGGTACACAATCATTTGGGGCTTCTGTATAGTATCAAGATTTGTACCGTGCACCGTGATCATACGGCCACCCCAAGCAAAGCTGCTAAGTGGTTTGATTTCCATGATGGTCGGATCGTGAGTGTAGTTATATGGGTTACCTTCGAGAGTGCGGTTCGCTCCGTCAATACTGAGTGTCAACCTGGATATTTTTCTAACGCGATCGGATCTACTGGTCACGCAGGTGAGTCTCGTACTGCTTGCCTGGGTAGCATTTACCAGGCAAGGCAACTCGTTCAGGTAAGCGGATATCGTACTGCCTATATTCAGGTACTGGCCAGTGATAGCCAGCCGCGTGCCACCGCTCTGAGGCCCCATCGACGGCTGCAGACCCATCAATCTGATATCCTTGTAGCTGAAGTAGACGGCGCTTTTAGTATAGCCGGCGTCGTTGCCCACTATCACCGGCGCCTCATCCGTTGCTTCGTGCCGGCCAGTTCTGCACACGATGCGCACCGAGACCTCATAATCGATAAGGATACACGAGGTATTACCAATTAATATTTTGCCTTCGACGTCGCTCTCACGTAGACCCAGATTGCTGCCCTCAATGGTGACAAGTGTACCGCCCTCGATGGGCCCACTCAGTGGTTTTATCATGTCAATTCGGGGCTTGGGACATTCGGTGAATGCCGAATTTAGACAAGAGTGGCGGTATACGCAACTGTTGGTGCACCACGTACACTCGAAGTGGCGTTCGCGAGTTACACAGAGCGAACAGTCGGCGTGTTCACGATGAGAGCCAAGAACCTCGCACTTGTACAGGATGATGTTCGTGCTATCGACGTAGTGATTACTATTCCACATCACCATCACTTGAGCCTCATATTCACCCAATTGCGCCTCGTATGAGTATACAGTCTTGTCGCACACGATATAACGGCTGCTGTCGACGCGCGCCTGTACACGCAGATGCGCCCCCTCGATTTTCACAAAGCATTGAAAGCCGGTGTGACCGACTTGTGGATGCGGTAAGTTCTCGACTTCAAGGCTAATTTCCTTGGGAACATTATTAGGTAACATAAGGGGCTTCTCTCTATGAACGAAGCGAGGGCAGTATTGCGCTCCATGGGCAGCGAGATTCGCTTGCATATTCTAAAAAATACAGACGATGAGCTTTTATTAACTTCACAAATATGTATATTACTTTTTTGAACGTTAGAATTCTTAATTTTACCATTATTCATTTTATGATGACTAATATAAAATCTTTAAAATTTAATTATAGTGATTAAATTAAATTAAATTTTATTTTAATAAACGAATTCCTTTAGATTAATGTTAAAAATAGTTATGAACATTTTTTAACAAATCATTTATTAAATAAAATCAGAAATGAATATTGTTAAACAATTAGCGCTGTTAATTTTATAATAAAACACGAAATAAGGTAAAATAAGTATTTCGTGTAACAATACTACAGATTTCATATGTTTTAATTATTCATTTGCTTATTAATTTGTTGTGCAAGAAAAAGTTTATTCAATGGTCGATCTTCTATTTAAAAGGCATAAGTTAAAATTTAATGCAATTTTCGTTAGGAAAAACGTAAAAATTAAACAGCTATATTAATTTGTTGTTTGATGCTTGGTATTGCCAATTAATTATTGTCTTAAAATACATACAAATACAAAAGCAGAGTACATATGTGATGCATGGTTATAATTATAGCATCGTTTTATTTACTTTGTCTTTGAAATTTGTAATAGATACGATCATGCTACGATTAATCTGTTGAATACGAAATAATAGGATCTCTTACTATTAGCATTAAATATTACGCTTACATTTTTTCCAGATATTATGTTCCCCTGGCATTCGGTTGTATTGTGAGTACACTTGTTATCGTAAACACACCAGCTGCAGGTCCACTGCGCTTTAACGCACTCGGAACAAATAGTGTGTCGAGAGCAGTCGAAATAGGCGAAATTTCGCGACACGAAGTCCTTGTTCGTCTCGCTTGAACGCACGGCCAACGGCACGAGAACGTGATCGGCATTTTTGGGAATACTCGGTCTTAAATTGATTGGTGGGGTCGGGCAGGACAATCCATATACAGTCATAATTGCATCAATGGGCTCAGCCTCGCCGAAGACGCATTTATACTTGGCGCCAACCGGCAATTCTGGGAGTGTTCGAATGCTCAATTGTACAGTTGTCATTTGTTTAATCGGAATGCGGTCTGGGAGGACTTGTTCGAAATCAATACATTGTTGTCCAGTGCCCAATGACAACCAACGCGGACTACTCCGATTTGCTTTTTGACAATCATTACGTATGGTACACCTAAAAAAAGAAGCATTTTAAATTCATTACAATTTAATAATTATTAGTTATTAATTTTTTTACAATATCATTATTTACTTTTTATCGGATTGATTTATTGGATCTTATAAATTTTATATTTATTAAGTGAAAATAATTATGTAAGAATTTCACGTTCCGTATTTCTCCTGTCCTACCTCTATGAATTATTCCCTTATTCTTAATTTAAATATTCTTTACCTTTTTTCTAGAGAACACCAGCCACAATAAGGATCCCCTGCGACCAAACAACTGTTGCAATTCATATAACTACTACAGTGTTCTACTTTCACTTTTGAAATCCGAGAGTTTGACAAAACGTAAAGATAATTGCCGTCTGGCGCAACGATAGTATCTGGAAGGATTTTTTGGCCATTGTCAACAACGATGCTTTCATAGACCTTAGCCTCCGTAGCAGAGAGCAAAGCTTTTTTAACAACCCCATCTTCTGTACCAAGAAAAGCAACAGTGTGACTCTCCGTATTTGCCAAAGTAATAGAAGTAATGAAGGTATCAGGGAAATGTAACACCGCTTGTCCAACAATTGGCGATACACCCGATATCTTCAGGCCAACTTCACAGAAGTTCACAATGTTTCCAGTAGTCTGAAAATTTTGAAATTTAAAAATATTCTACTTTCAAAAATAATTAATCTCGTGTTGTATTATAATGTATTTCTTAATCATACTACAATGACGAATCCGTAAATAGTTTCATTTTTCTATTCGTATCATAAAGTTACAGTTACGAATTTTTGACTATTAAAAAAATTAATTTTTGCATATATTACATTATGCATAATTATACAATATTAATTATATATATATATATATATATAATAAAGCAGAAACAATATATTATTGTAATTTACTATATGAAATACACACATCAAATAAGTACTTATAATTGTTACATTGTAATACATATTAAACAAAAATTTATAATATTATTAAAACAGAGATCAAACGTTGTATATTAAATGTGATAAATATAATAAATTTTGATAATAAAAAAAATACCATTCATAATAAACTTTGCAATACTACTTTATGCTGCATTAATTTGCTTGAAATTATACATATGCTTATTTTAATAATTAATGCGTATAATATTTAATATTTTTTAAAAACCTGATAAAAGCAAGTTAGAATAATTAGTGGAAAGAGGGATGAGCTCTTATTAATAATGCTTACACCCGCTTGTGGACAGACTCCGTCTTGAATGGGCCCGCTGATGTAACCCATATTCCTGTACTTGATACTGCTGTTAAAACACATATGGATATTTTCGTCGAACTTTGTTTCGATGTCTTGGAGGCTGTAAACACAGACAACAGACCTAGGGAGGGGCTCATTGGTAATACCCTTACTAGGCGAGAAAACGGCGACGAAAATAGGAGAACCAACGTTGATACCAAACTGAGCCGCAATGTCGCCACCTGCAGGCGCGATTTTGGCATCCTGTACCAACCTATAGGATTCGTTCCTGTCCTCGATGTTGCACTGAAGCGTTACTTCCGTGTAACTATCGTAGTTCGCGTCAGTGATGCAGCTCCGAGCCATCCTCGACACGTAACCTAATTCAAAGGATGTCGAGCTTAATATTATATGCTACCTTGCATTGTTGATTCAATAAATGTCTGTTGCTTTGCAGCGGTAGGTAATAATTCAAATTTGTGATTTTTTATTAACTTTTAGAATTACTTTTAGAATAATCCGTAAGGCGTATCAAATGATGTTGATACTGTGCTAGACTCTATTGATTTTATTCGAGCTACTCGAGTGCAAACACGACTTTAAAATGTGAAATTGGCAGTATTTCAGAATCTTCAATATCAGTACAAATTTATAAAATATACAAAATATTTAATGATAGTTACTTTGCAGAATCAAGGAAATAAGGCATGGTGAAATTTTAACTTAATAATCATTATATTGCTTCGTACATATCAAGAGGAAAATTTAAATATTCAATAGACATCGGAAATAGACAACCTAAATAAAACGAATTTATTTTGACGAAACCTTAAATAAGAAGTTTCAAATTTAGAAAAGGTTTTAATAAATAGCTTGAAAATTATATGACGTGGCGGCATTATAATTTAAAATATTCATGCATTACAGACATACGTGAACACTTCTTACCCAATTCTTCCTCTTCCGGCAGGTACGACTGCTTCTGTACGAGCACGAAGTAAGCGTAATCACTGGCGTTAAAGCCATACACGTATTTAACCAGGAAGTGGTCACGGTACTTAACGTCAATGTGTAGGATCGACTGCTTATTAAAGGTGTATTCAGCAAATTCAAGGGTGTCAAGCCTACGGCTTGAAATCGCGGGTACGTCATGTCTATATTCAGCATTGTTAGTAAAAGTAGTACCAACGTAGAGAATATTTGAGTCTTGCCAAGATTTATAGCGCTCGGGTCCGATGAATGCGTAAGTGGAAGAAGTCTCGTCGTTAGCTGCAACCCCGAATGTGAAGTTCTCGGGCTCAATGCTAATGTTGGACATTTTGTGCTTTTCGCAGGCACCCTGGAAAAGAGATCCGCATACGATGAGAGTACGTGAATCGAGGTCCACGACCAAAAGTTTGTTCACGTTGTTTGTAAGGCTCGTCTCGATTTCCAAGGAAGTAGGACACCCACTTGCATGACACTGGGGGTTATCATGCTGAGGACCTACAAATAACAACACACATAATTAATCTTTTCCTGTTACTGCGTTTCTTGTCATTTTTGCACACTGAACGTGATGCCGAAAGTAAGACAATATATGACTCGAGGATGCTATCATTGAACCTAGCTCGTTTGTTAATGACAGGGCCATTTCGTACTCGTAGTTATCGTCTCTATCGATGAGAATAAAATTTTAAATAATTTCTTTTTGCTATTTTATAGTAGAGAATCAATATTTCCCGTTATAAAATATAACAGTCGTTCTCTAACATTCATTACCATGCTCTCGGTTTCCCTTTAAGCTTGTCTTTAATATGGGCTTATCGCGCAATCGATAACGTATTCGAGGTCACTTACGCCTGACATTAAATTCGCCCATTAAGACAGATCCATGAATGTGACCCCTTATCAGGGTCTCCCCCCTAAGGAGTAGTGCAATAAAAGCACGGTACTGAAATCGACCAACGATGATAACGCATAAAACGCATCCGGATGGAGGTAATTACCCGTGATAAGGAGCTCCTTCAGCTCAAGCTCCGAGTTGAGCTGCAGCAACCTATTGACGGCCCCAGCAAATAACTGCCCGGTTACAGGATCGAGCACAAGATGACTGAAATGAAGCTGGCTGACATTGCTTGGATACTGAGCGACGATTTGCAGGAGCTCGGGCGGGGATTTGACGGCCTCGTCGGCCTTGACAAGTGCAATCCAACCAAGAACAAAGCAGTAGCAAAAGACGAGGAGTCGTGGAAGCGGTGGCACCAACGGTTGACGATTAACTCCTGAAGGACTCATGTTAGCACGTATAGAACAGGATCGAGACAAAGATTCGAGTCCGGTGTGAGCAATTGAGGAGATCTGCAGCCTTGTTCAGCCAACCATTCAACTAGCCAAACACAAGGTCAACTTAGCCGCCTCATTCTAATCTCTTGTGCCTGCACGTCTGAAACCAGAATTTAAAATTAACCGCTTAAAAAATGAAATATGAAAGTATCAGTAATAATGATATAAGCGAGAAATGCGCACTCGCCCAGATCTCGTTAGAGATAAGCGACTTGGCATGTGCCCATCGACTTTCGATGTTACGCAAATTTAACTTAAAGTATAGTTCAAATTTAGTATTTAGCGAGCTCTAGTTTACTTATATATATAAATAATTATTACATATCTTCGCTCTTTTTTAATAAAAAATTGGAACGGACATTTTCTTGTGCGATCGAATTATCAGCTCATCAATGCCAAACACAACTTGATTGATATAACATAAATTATAATATTAATATTATAATAAATTATAATACATTAGAACCATATACTTAATATTTATAACATATAGTAGATCGTTACTATATTTATCAGTTAAGATATAATTCTTTAAAGATTCATTAAAAATGATTACATAATTATAAATGCAATTGAGTAAATCAATTATGTCTCCGTATTTGTGTATAAAAATAATAAAAATATAACAATCATTTTAGAGGCATAATAAAAATACATAAAATATAAAAAGCTTACCTATGAAATTGAAAAAGTTAGTTTTAATAAATGAACATTGTAACAATGATTAGTAATAACTTCAGGATAACCAACTCAATTGAATAGATAAACTATTACATTGCAATTAATATAATACTTTTTAACTAATAACATTCAACTATGGAAATTTATACACAAGTTTATTTGAGTAAATATTTCAATATAATCGTTATGAAATTTTTTAATAAAATCATTAATTTAATGATCAGATTTATATTAAATTAATAAATATAATTATTTCAAGTTGATTCTAAATATTCTTATAATATTTTTTGTCTTTTACACATATAAATGTATATTTAATAGAATTATTAAAATTAAAATTAATTTATTATCCGAAAGAAAAAATTCAAATTCTATATTTAATCCTTAATTTTAATAAACATGGACATTTGTTTACAATACATTATGTATATATATATATATATATATATAATACATACTAATTACTGTATTGAAACTGATGTTTTTAACAAGTATCAATAATTTCAATGTATTCCAATAAATATACTTATATTCTATATAGTTTTTTTTCTTAAAACGAAGTGTTTTGTATAAAACAAAAATGAATAATATCGCCTCAAGCTCAACAAAAAATGCTATTTTCTCACATCAGTTAAAATAAGTTCTTAAAATATACTTAATTGAAATAAATCGGACGTAATCGAGCACATAGGAAATAATTTATTGGAATCAATTTAAAAACCATTTCATGCAATCACTGATTATGAGTCGAATTATGTTATAAGCACACATTAGTAATGCACTTACATAAGATACACAAAGAACTTTATTTTTAAAATCTGTATTACACTATGAAAGTCTATGCATATACATAAATTATAAACAATTCACAAAACCATATAATTAATCAGTAAATATAAACAAAATAAAATACACTAAATATTTCATCGAAAACGAATAAATCTACAATTTTTAATTTTATTAGTAGTTAAAATAATTTTCTAACTAAATTATATTATTTAAAAATATTAGTAACTACAATACAATAACCCATAATACTTTGACATATATAATGTCACATCAAATATATTAAAAACATAAACTGAGTGTATGATTTAATAATAGATAATAGTTACAAATATTAAATATAAATTTATATTAAAGACAGTGCCCCAAAAATTATTGTTAAATTGTATAACATAGCCATTGATGAAACGAAGCAAATAAAAATATACGAATAGAAGTGTTACAAAGCATATTTTTCAGTAAGAATAAAATACGTTCAACGGTGTTTAAAAAAAAGCCACTCTCACTATACCCAGAAAAGGACAGATACGCAATGTAATCAAACCTTTTGTATAAATAAAAACTCATACTATAAATATTATGAAATTACTATAATGCTTGAAAAATATTTATAATAATTTTTAAAATATCAATATTAACAAAACATTAAATTATATAAAATAAAATCTGTGGATTGATAAAGTACTAATTATAATAGAAATTACTATATACAAAAATATTTATTTATATATACTTATGAGTATGCCAAGTAAATAAAATAACATTGCTCGATGCATAAACAAGTTCTTGTATTTCTTATTTGCAATAGGATACCAAATTTTAATTCACATGTATCACAAATATGAGTTTAAATTTGTTATGTAAATACTAAATAAAAATATATTATATTTATTTTTTATGTTAATTTTAGACGTGAATAAATTTTTCGCGTTACCCTACATATTAATATAAAAAAAATGTAATAAAATATAATAAAATGTAATCAAATATAATAAAATATAATCATTAAGTATTAATTAATTTAACATCGTGTTATTTTCAATAACTTCCTTATAATCAATCTATTTAAGTAAATTAACTATAGATGTGTTAATAAAAAATAATAAAGAAATTATAAATAAAACTAAGTCTTATTACAATCAAAAAAAAATGTTTTTTGAGGTTATAAGATTGCATATTAAAATGAATTAAATGTTCAATTTATCAATCAAATATCTTAATATGATCAATAAATATGCTTTATTCAAAATTTTAAAGCCAATATAAAAAAAATACAAAGTATCTTATATTGAATTGCTAAGTCAATCGCAGAGCTAATGGTTGAAAAATTGTAATAAATATAAATTCACTATGGTCCTTTTATCTCTGAAATTTAAAAAATGTATATAATTTTAAACGCGTAATCACGATGATAAAATATAGCTTATAAAATTAATGCATATAAGTGTCAGCTTTCGAAGTCGTGATAAAATTTTCATTTTCAATCAATCATAATAAACTCAAAGCACATTATATAAAAAATATAGCCAGTATTTCAATTTATTAAAAGAAATACGGATGAACAGTAGAAAAACGTGGAATACAGAAATAAAAGTAAAAAGAAAGTAATATAAGCAGAAATAGGCACAGTCCAATGTAAAAAAATTCGAAGGCTTCCAAATGAAAAGAATGTACATATATACACACACACATATTTATGTATTTATTTATTTTTTAATTAATACAATCATTAACAATTACATATATACCAATAAATATATTAGAGTTCAGTTTATATTTGTCGTTGTTATACAAGTAAGAAATTAAATAAACAATCATAAAAACTACTGTTACAAAAATATAAGGCTCATTAATATGCAAACTGTGAATATTATATTTATTAATAACAACTCAACGTATTATATAAAAAAAAGAAGAAAGAATGATGGCAAATAATAGGTTAGTGGATTGTGTATGAATTATCGTCAGTGGCGCATTTTGACCAAAAATTTCTGAGGATAATATTTGATATGTAAATTTATTGCATAAACTATTTAACATGTCGAATTATGAGGTCTTAACGAATATTAAACAAAGAAACATTGCTTAAACCCCATAGAACATTAAGATACAAAATATAAATCTTTTCTGAGAAAAGTCGTTTGAGTGCGAGAAGTAGAAATTGGGGACAAGCGAGTAAGCAAGTCTGAGGAAAAAAGCGAAAAAAAAGGGGATGGAAAGTACGACCGAGTGCCAAAATGAATTTCCGGACGGCGGGAGCGAAAGAAATATGCACACGCATAATCATGAATCACGTTATTAAAAATTCAAAATAACTACCCACTTAAGGCTTGGAAAAATGCAAAGAAGAAAAAGAAGTAACGTAGGGCACCACTCTACCAGTGAGCGCGCGATGTTTACCTGAAACGCACAGACGAAAATAAGAAAGCGCTGGGAGTAAAAGAGCGGAGGCCGGCTCATAAGGAACGATGCATTCAAATAATGACAATAAATGGACAACAGCATGGTCGAAAAAGCGTATTTATTATATAGCGGATACTCGCACATTATGTTTCTTCCTCTCTCTTGCTCATCTGCACACTCTCAATGCCAATCCCTCCCGATCATAAGGGAAAAAAACCAAAAAGAAACAGCGGGAGTAAGAGGAGTGTATAAAAGAAACAAGAAGCGACCAAAAGCACAGCAAAATACAACGCGCGGAAGAAAGTCCTATCTCTCTGTCTCTCTCTCTCTCTCTTTCTCTCTCATTCTTGTTGTTCGTACTTGCGCGTGTATCGTGTGGGCGGGCCCCGATACCTACAGGGTCCATCGCACCTAATTGACAGGTGCCTGGGGGTCTGAACGTTTTCGCACAGAACCGCCTCGAAGTCAAGTTGCATCCTCTCTGTCGACACACCGGTGTCCGCGACGAGTACCGGTTATGGTCCTTGCGAGATATGCGACCTCCAAACAAAGGATGTCGAGGAGCGCGCATGCGAGTAAGTAAAGTGTGTGTGATGAGAGCAAGAGAGAAGAGACAGCGAAACAGCCAGAGTACGAAAGTGAGAGAAAGAAAGAGAGAGAGAGAGAGAGAGAGAGAGAGAGAAAGAGAGTGAGAGAGCAAGAGAGAGAGAGAGAGAGAATCCGAGGATGGTAGAGTGGGAGGAAGGGGGAACGCGTCTCGCAGGATACATTGTATCGCATAGCGGTGTACGGCAGGAGGGAACATCACGTACCTCGTACAGCGGGGTCCCGTAGGGAAGGGCAGACGGGCCAGTAGTACAATGCAATCCAAGCACTGATCGTTGTCGTGGTCGTCGTCGTCACCGTCGTCGCCGTCGTCACCGTCACCGTCGTCGTCGTCGTCAGCGGCGGCGGCGGCGGCGGTGGCGGCGGTGGCGGCGACGGCGGCGGCGGTGGCGGCAGTGGCGGCGACGGCGTCGTCGTCGTCGTCCTTACGGGGCATGACGACGCCGCAGGTGCAGCATATCCTTCTCGGGCAAGTTTGCAATCCTTATGTGTCACTACTCCCTTAGTCGTGGACTGCACAAGCGAGACGAAGGAAGCAAGTGGGACAGCACTATATGTGCCTTACTCGCCCTTCGCTCACCGTCTGATGTTCTCTCCCCTTTTTTCTTCTCGATATCTGCCTTAGCCGTTGACGATCAATTTTGGAAGAGCTATGTAGTTTCGAAATAACCGCGAGCCTTGAGATGCTTTCACCATAAAATATAGCGACTAGAAATACGTCGACAGCACGTCCTCACCGCCATTTAATTGTATACTCTAACGTACTCTTACCCGGCAGTCCGTCAACTAGTTTCTCCAGTTCCTTTGAAGCCGAAACACCGAAACGCGGCGCTGGAAAACGAGTCCACCACCACCGCCACCTCCACTACCACCACCACCACTACCGCCACCACCATTACCCCCACTACCTCCAGTACCACCACCTCTACTGATTTATAAAGCAGACAGGCGGCGCGCGTTTCTACTAACCAGCCAGACTTGTCTCCCTCGCAAGGATTCCGAGCGCTCCTCTATGCATACGTGCGCAAGCTTACAGATTCGTTCCTCTGATACACGCATACCCGGGCGTAAGCGGCTGACAGTCCCAACACCCAGACTTTACCCGTTGCACGCGCTTAGAGCTCTACGAACTTTACGCTGCGCCTCACTGATTTATGGAGTTTTCCCATTAGCCGCAGCTGTTTTCTGCTCGCTCTCTAGCTCCCCCTTCTCGCCCTGACATTTTATGTGCGCACGTTTATGTTCCGCTTTAAATGTCGTAAGTGAAGTCAGAAGATGCTTCTTAGGTGCTGCTGCTTTTCTCGCCCATCTGACCTCCTGCACTATTGAAGAATATCGAAGAATAGTCGATATTTTCATTTCAGACAACTTACGACACGTTTTCGGGAGGCTAATCGCTAGAGGATCGCTCTTTCGTACTGAGGACATCCCAAGTTTATAGCGCGGAAGTGCCAATCGTCTTTTTCCTTGCCTGTCATTGTACCTGGTCTCTGAAATGCTAAGTCGGGCGTACAATTGGAAGGTTCTGGTGGCATCGACGAAAACAACGATAAAATTTATTGCCGGAATTTTGGTCGCCGTCGTAGTATAATATAGCCCCCTCCCCCCTGTTTCTATTCCTTATCCCGTCAATTACATGTAGTTATATTTCTTATTATTCATCAACAGTAAAATTTTGTAAGCTTCCCTAAGGCTTGCACATCGTTGCATCCTCTTCTACAGTACACGTACCACAATACAAATGTAAATATTTTTAATTTATATGACATTTTAAAGTACTTTTATACCGAATACAATTACGCTAAGAACATTTATATTGATTCCTATTTTAATTAACAACCAAAAAATTGTTGAAATAGCTATCATATTCATGACATCCTACATTAAACGTTTACGTTAATTATTAACACCTAATTAATTAATTAATTAATTGTTCCAAAGACAAACAAACATTTAAAAATATATACGATATGGATGCGTGATACGTAGACGTTTGCGAATTTGTTAAAATTTACAATTACTATGTAGTATACCTCATGGTAATAGGTTACTCATGTTAACATATCACAATAAGATCAATTATAATTAAAATTGATTATTCTAACATTATCCGAACTTCCATTAATTTTATTAAATTAAAAAACTTCAAAATAAAATCGGAATATTGAAGGATTTAATTGCTTCGATACGTTCTAAACATATATAATTGAATTGTTTCAATAAGTCGATCATCATTACAATAATTGAATTACTTTTCAATAAATGCTTAATTGATATAAAATTTGGAAAGATTTTCAAATCTTATATTCGTTAAATATTTATTTCATTATTACAAGCTGTAATACTTTACCCCAAGCTTTTTAAATGTGTTGAATTTTTTGTATAGTATAGTGTAAACATAAAATATGTCTATATATATTTATACGTCTTTATTTCTAGTAATATCTTATTAATATTCAATAAAACATTTTTAAGAACCTAATTGAATATTTATGTTTCTATAAATCAAAGTTATTTCTAATTTAATACAAAAAATAAAAATCAATGATTAAATATTTTTATAAACCAGACATCTTTTTAGTATTTTATTGTTGATAGTTTTAAATTGCCAAATAGACATATCAAAATGATATTTTATTAAATTGTCTTTATCCAAGATACATTGTAATCCATTGTATAATAAACTGATACAATTAAAAAAAAGTATCGTTACAATAACCAATTACGTTATTCCAAATATTATTTTCTCATTTCAAACACTATTAATAAAATCGATGTTATCTTTACTCTCTCCCTCCCTCTCTCTCTCTCTCTCTCTATATATATATATATATATCTTACTCTCTTGGTTTCTCATATAAGAAATCGCATTTCCATTAGAGGCTTTATATATCTAAGACTGATTCATTTAAGTAAAGAAATATTACTATGTAAACAAACAATCTAGTTTAATTATACAAATAAGATGCAATAATTCTCTGCGCCCATTTAAAGCAGTATGATGATATAATCTTGTTTCTTTTTTTAATCTTTTCAAAAATACTTTGAATTTTATTTTATTAATTCTATTAATTATTTAGTATTATCTATTCAATATCTTATATTATATATTTACTAAAGATACAAACAGAATGATTTGATTTTTTGAAGAATTCCTTAATTCTTCAATTTAATTAAAAATATTACAATTGATAAACACGCTTAGTTTATCTAGAATTTAACATAAGAAACCATATAAATAAGTGTAAATTGTAAGTAAATAGTTTATATTTCCAAAATAAATATCAGAACATTACGAATTTCTTTATTCGAAATTTTATTAGTAAAAGATAATTTAAATTTCAATAATAATTAGACAAGTATAAAACGAAGTTTCTTTCAATCTTTACATAGAAAAAGATAAAATTTGGTATAATTAAAAAATATATTTTGATACTGTTGAATGTATAGAATTTTAAACGTATTAGATTCGAAATTAAATCATATTCATTTATTGGTAAATATAATAAATTTGTAGATATTTTATTAATAAATAGTGAAAATAGTTCTAATATAATATGTTTAGAATTTACTTTTACTAAAGAAAAGCGGAGCGCATAGAATATGATCTAGTCATGAATTAGATAAACTCTCATAATTTAATGAATATAATATTATAATAAAAGTAATCTAATTTCGCAAATTAAGATTGACAAAAGTTTGAGATAGGATCTAAAAAATAAATTAGTATATCTTTAGACAGAAAAATAGAAAGATAAAAACTTTGGGTTAATCGAAGACAAGTGTGAAAAGGTGACATAATTTCTAGGCTTAAAAGAAGTGGAATATGACCAAGTATTTTAATTGGATATTGCGGGAAATATGGAAGAGCTTCTTTATTGTGTAAATGATGTAATCAATTCTCAAATTCCTAGCACAACTTAAATAATAATATAGATACAAATGAATAAATCATAGCGATATTTAACTTTCAGCTGCTTAAAATCAAAACACTCATTATTATGGTAAAAATTAAACTAACCATAAAAGCAGTTAATCAATTATCGTAATATGTATATATTGATAATAAAGAATAATATCAATAAAGTCGCTAACTTATACTAATACGATTTAAAAGTAGACCTAATTATTTTTTTTATAGTTGTTCCCATAAGCGATAACATCTTCCGAATGTAAAGTCTCTCGAATGTTTCGAAACACCAAATGTTAACTGCACTTAGAGCTTTCATGAAGCGTTGACGATATGTTAGTTGATGGAGATTTGAGAATAATTAACCTTGCATTTCCGGTGTTTTGTTTTCTACCCTCGACAGAATAATAAAACTAATTCTCAATTCCATTCCCTCAGCACTTTGTCGGAGAACGCACATAAATACTATGAAGCTTAATGCCACGGCGGTTTTGTGTCTGATTCTTCATGACCCATCCTTCTCTTCAGCATCACAGCCTCTTCCGCGCTCTATAATTGTTTCTCTCTCACGCCATCAGGAATCCGCGTGTGAAATGAAATGTAGATAAACAATAGAGATGAATCTGAATGCAACGTCAATACGGGCAGAAAACTACTTTAACGAATATTAATTAATATATACATCTCATGTTTTATAGCCTCCCTGGGCTTATTATTTCTTACTGTTTTATTTTCCTTCGATAAAATTGATATTAGTAATAATACAGCGTAATGATTGTACGATAGTGTATATTATTAAAATTAATTGTGTTAAAAGAAAATGTCAAATATTATATTTAAAAAATAAAGCATACTTGGTAATGCCTCCAATCCTAATATTCTTACATTCTAACTATACAAAATATATAAATGGTAAAACACTACTCTACAATTTCATAATTTAGGAAATATGACTGCATTGGTAAATTCTATTTAACTCTTATTCTATTACAAAGAAAAACATTGACGTTTATTCAAATATAAATTTTGTTTAATACAGAAACAAAATTAATTATGCACTTCATATTTTTTAATATATATAACTATTGCATAATTTTTAAGAAATAATTTAATCTTTAAAATTACCATATTTTATTTGAAAGTAAATATTTTTGGTAAGTAAAACAATTATATACTTAAATAGGTTTTCGAATTATATTATTGAAAGAAATATTTCAAAATCGTTCATTTTTACAATACCATTCATCTATATTAATATTAATTATGATAAAGAACAAAGAAATATGTCTTTCATTTTTAAGTACAGTATAATAGAATATAATAAATTTATTTCACCTGTTTAATATATTTATAATTTCATGTCACTAATAAAATAAAATACATAACAGCAAAAGTAAATTATGAAAAAAATATATATCATTTTATTTGAACATTATTAGAGGTTAGATAACTATGATATAAGTTCACACATTATTTCTGACTTATAATGAAAATAAAAATTAATTTATCCCACAAAAATAACATATATATACTTGTTCACGTAAATTCAACATTAGTTTTGTTATCAGTAACAAAATGTTTTAAATGATTCTTTTTAATAATACTCTTTTTGCTTATCACGCGATTTAAAAAATATAAACAACTATTTAATACAATTATATAAAAACGATAACTAAAAGTGAATTTAAAAAATATTCAATTAAATTTATTTTATACGCTCCATTAAAATCAACTAAATTATTAATTTATAACACTTAAATTTTTTAATTTGCTCATGAAATTAAAATTTAATATTTTATTTATGTTGAAATTTGCATGACTAAAACATACAATACAAATTCTCTTGTTAATTTAAAATCTTTATCTTAATAAATTTAAATATTTTTTTTATTATCACCTTAATTTTTTTAGATAACCAGCTCAAGCATTTTAATATATAACTAAAATATATAAATTTAAATGGATCATAGTCATGATAGTCAAATTACACTTTAAATTATATATTTAAAAATAATAAAAATTATATTTAAATAATTGGAAATAGATCTTAGAAACTTTTTTTAAAAATGAATATATTTAATGTATATGCATATATCATTTAATGTACTATTTATTCCAATTAGAAGTTTTGAAAATCCAATCAAAATTAAAAAAAAATTTGTAAAAAACAAAATGAATATAATTCCTGTATGGAAGTACAATTATTCTAATAAAAATAAATAACATTCAAAATTTTACTTATGGAAATTTACGATTCTTTTAAATTTACTGTTGTAAAATACTAATATTTTCATGTGTAAATAAATAAATATATTATTGCTTACCAACTTTACTAAATATTTGTATTTTATAAGAAATTATTTATCAAAAATATGTTACGATGAAAATTTTTAAAACCACATTTGAAAATAAAAGAAAACTATATTGTTCTATTACTAAAAATATTTGAAATTTGTACATAAGTAATATAAAATTCAATTATTTCAAATTATTTAAATTTTCAATTACAGAATTCAAAATAGTAAATG
The DNA here is from genome assembly GCF_000503995.2 of Ceratosolen solmsi marchali. Classification (NCBI taxonomy): domain Eukaryota; kingdom Metazoa; phylum Arthropoda; class Insecta; order Hymenoptera; family Agaonidae; genus Ceratosolen; species Ceratosolen solmsi. The sequence continues at coordinate 971,209 of NW_011948412.1, forward strand.
AACAGAAAATATAAAAGATTAATTTTATCTATATATAAGCTCTTGTAATGCAATCTGAAAACTGAAGTCTTGTTCCATTTTGTCTGCAAACATCGTAAATGCTAAAGGAATTTCATTGTAAATTCCACCGCGAGTTTTTTCGCATTTCTTTAAAAAAAATAAATAAGAAAAGTACAACAAAAAATTATTAGAAATTGCAAGTAAAAATGTTACATCGGTCATTCCTATAGGAAATGAAGAAACGAAAATAACGGAGGGAAATCGAACCGAAAGGAATACGTGCCATGCATCTCCAATTGGCCTCAGCTGATAATTTTCTTTCACTTATATATTTTTTCCTTCTCTTTATTTGAAGGGTACTTAATATAAAATTATCGTTACATTTGAATGATCACTAATTTTTTTCATTTTTTCTGATTCGATTCAAATCGCTATTCCTTACCAAGAAAAATTCAATGAACGTGTAGTCCTTATTTATTTTATTTTTTTTTATTAAATTTTGTATACGATTATCTTCATTGCATTTATCGTTACTTTTCAGGTACGTACAGCTACTACTATGCTCTTCTTTTTCTTTTTGTTTTGCTTTGCGAGAAGAAAAGGATGAGAAAATCTACAACCTGCATATTGAATATAGCAAATGTAAGAATTACAAATTATACAAGAAACATTTTTTTCAGACTTAATTGAAAACCTTTTGTTTGCTTTTTCTTTTTTAAACTTTCAACGTATCTAGTATAGTTTTTGTCTCAATTTATTTCTTGAAAATATCGTTATTTACACTTATCTAATCTTGAAATATTTCATAACATTATCCATCTCAGTGAAGGAGATTGGGGTTTGCATTAAGACTTTTTAAAACTTTTTGAGCTATTTTTATCTTTACTTTTAAAGTAATAATATAACAAACGTCGTGAATTACTAATATAGGGTATTTCGATACTTTGAAATATGTATATGACAATCGATCGATGCAAGTTTAACATATAATCAATGATGATTTTGAACTTAATGTGTATTTTTTCTTGTGTACCACTTGTACCTCGTTACTGTAATTTATCTCAATCTTTTCTGTCACTGGGTAGCGTATTTTCTTCGTCTTTTCGAGATCCAGAACTCGTGTCGTTGCAGAGCATTGACAAGATTGATCTATCGACAACACGAACTCTTTTATTTACTATGACAGAGAAAATAATACATCGCAAAATACTCGCAATACGACAAAACCATTATAAAAAAATTTTAATGTTTTTGTCGACCTCTAGTTTTTAAATTACAATATCGGAGAAAGCCAATAATTCAATACATATTTTTGCAAAGCTCTCCTATTCGGTCTTATTCCGCCCCCCCGCCCTTTCCCACTCCCGTCCAACCCATTTATTTCAATCGTCCTCTTTTTATTATGCATTCTTTACCCACTTCACGTGAGTGTAAAATGTACCATATAAAAATAATAAAACAAAGGTTTTAAAAATTTATTATCTAGAAGGAAGTATTTTACTGCACAGTGTCGATAATGCAAATAAATCGTCAAGGCAGTATCATTATTGATCTCCTCTAGTGTAGACCGTCTATCGATATTAATCACGTATTGACAAAATATAATTAAGAGGGCAACACGAAATCTCTTATTCTGCTTTTTACGTATTGTTAAATACTAATTAATTGTACAAACAAACTTTGCTTTGTTAAAAAAAATAAAGCAGTTAAGAGATTTATTTATTATTTCGATTTTCTCTCCCTATTCTTAACCGAATATGTACGTAACTTTCATCTGCGAGTTTATTTGTAACGGTAAAGTAGGTAATTATCTTATTTGTTTTTTTTTCTTTTTAATGTCTTAAAAACGATGTTGTGAAAACGAAATCGCTAATAGCAGCAGCAACGGGAATAGCGATAGCAGCAACTGTAGCAATATTAATGATAATCGGAGAACTGAAGTGTCGATTGTGGTTGGAACAGTGGTATTTTTTTCATTTTTCATTTTTTGATTAAACAGCGGTGGTATATGTTTTGGGTTGTTAAATCACTGTAATCGACCTCTTAACCCAACGAAGGAAAGTCGTGCTCATCATCAACCTTGGGGGCATTTTGACGTTCGCGTGGCGACCTTTGTTCAGCCGGAGCCTGAAAATATAAAAAACAAATAATGAACTTAATATTACTCTAGTTTGAAACAAGATTTTCAAATTGGTATTATATAGTAATCTTGTCATCAATTGTAGATATCAACAGAAGCTGTCTTAATAGTATGATTTATTGCAAATTTTGACTTATTCAATACAAATTCTAATTTTATGTAATGTAAAGCAAAAATATTTTTACTAACATCCCTAATTTCAATGGATTCATTTTACCGTCCTTTCAATCTCAATGTTATTGTCAAGAATTGCTGTTCCTTAATTACAATACAAATCAAGTCAAATGCAATTTAGTATAACATAAGAAAATATAACAGAACTTTTCCAATTGCAATTATCAAGAGAGTTTAAGAGGGCACTTACGACGCGAACTTCGCCAGGGGCATCGGATCCACCACCTCGCGGCGGTCCACGATTGCCATATCCACGACCGTTGGCGCGATCACCTCGTGCGCCACGTCCTCCCCTTCCACCTCTGCCGCCGACACTACGTCTTGAATCGCTAAACTGTATTTCAATGTCAAGGACATGTTTCTGACGGCCGACGCGTTGTGGATACTCGACCGCATCGTACTCATCCTCCTCCTCCTCCTCTTCCTCAGCACCTTCCTTCTTGCGTTCGAGGGCATACATCTTCTTCCAACGTGAGAGGTCCTCGCCCTCACCAGCCTTACGCAAATTATACTGGGGTTTGGCGCGATTCTGACGCTGCGCCTTCCATTCATCGAGTGTCAGCTCACGTACTTCTTCCTCTGCGGGCTTGTCCTCGGCGGCTGCACCCTCGGTACCCTCACCACCGGCACTACCACTACCTGCACTTTCCTTGCTGTCATTTGGATTCGCCGTACCATCCACATCGGGCTTCTCGTCGACCCAGTCTTCCGATTGGTTTAGGCCCTCCCTGCAAATAGAATCGAGCTACGCTTGACCCACGTGTCAATTATTACACACCCTTATTTTTAACCCTATTCCTTACTTAGACAACCTTCACAATAACCTCAATTTTAATCTTACATTATGTATCGACCATAAGTCTTATCTATCTGATATGCCTATACATTTCTTTTGATTATTAAACCCTACTATTATGTTTATAATTCGTGTTAAATCGACAGATGTAATATATCTAATTCTTAAAATATTAAAAAACAACCCTTTATATACTTTATACTTTAAATTTGAAATAATATAAAAAGGTTAATAACTGATCAATAAACTAACCGAATTATCTTACAATAAATGAAGGAACAATCAATATTATACATACACATTTTCGTTATTTTTATTGGTTACTTTCAAATGCTACCAGCAAATTACAGAAAATATAACCCAAACTAATATAATTTCATTTATATATATTAGATTGTGCAAGTCTATCTAAAGCTTATTACAAAATTAAGAATCTCCAACTAAGTAATTATAATTTCAATCTATTTTAAGGTTAACTGTTATGAAATTGTAAATGCATTCATTTACCATATTTTGATATTAAAAAAATATATATACATATATATATATAACAAATATTATTTAATTATAAAACATAAAATAAATTACTTTAGCAAGTGTATTATTGTGCTATTGATTAACATATAAAGCTGTACATTAAATAATAGCATGATTGAAATATATTGTAATAAAATCACTTATATTTAAGAAGCAACTAGTGAAGGCATAAACAATGATAATAATTATTAAATAAAAAAAAGGTTTAATATTTATAAGTCCAATTCATTAAATAAAATATAAGTTTTATAATTTTTTATTAACAAGAGCAAATATAGTTCTTAAAATATTTGTATACAATTAGAAAAAATTTTTTTCAATTGTATAATTTTGTTCACCACATAGAGTAAAAAATGTACATAAAAAGAAATAAAGCAAAGCTTTCTTACTCTATTTCGTCAATGTGAGTGCCCCAGTTATGGCTGCCAGCGCCATCCTTCTTGTCAACTGATTTTACTCCGCTGTAACCATACCTGCTTACATTATTAACTGTAATGTATGAAATTGACTACTGCAATCTCATAGACTTTAGAAAAAACTATATGCTTCTTTCTTGAAGATATTGGACAACAATAAATAATAATCTGCTAATGATGAGTAAATTATAATGAAAAATGAAAAAGAAATAAATATAAAAGCATGCAATATATAATTGAAATGGGCAAAATGCTTACCTCTGTTGCCTTTTTTATGTATGCAAGAAAATATAGTAGACAATCAGTTATACAGACATTAATGAAGCTACATATACAATTACTGCAGTGACTCTTATTCAATATGACAACAAATTATTAATTGAAAATAAATATTTTTTTCATCATTCGATGACAAATTAATGTTAATTTACTGCTATTACATTTTTATATTATTTCATCATTGTTCGAAATTGTTAAATTTTTGTAGATATATTAATTATTTCTTAAATATGATATATTACAAATAAGCATCCTTTTGAACAATTTTGCTAAATTCAGAAAACTAACAAAAAAAGATAATCAATAATATAATTATAGTACAAATTGATAGAAATAAATGTCAATGTTACCACAGTCACGTAATGTATATTCTAGCAATTTTAATGAAAGTTACAAATTTGTAAAACCAGGAAATGAACAAAGCTAAATGTCAAAATAGCGCATATACATACGTCTTTTCTGATCCGGATTGACGATCGAACTCGCGCTTGCCGCGATTGTCAAATCCACCCCTTCCACCACGGAAACCACCTCTACCACCACGACCCATGCCTCGACCGCCACTACCTCCGCCGCCACGTCCTAAACGTCGATCCCCAAATTCCGGGCGATCACCCGAATTGCGATATTCACGGGGCTCACGCTGTTCCCGTGGTTCACGTGGCTCACGAGGTTCACGGGGCTCACGGGGCTCACGTGACTCACGTGGCTCACGTCCTTCTCTAAAATATAATTATATAGAAGCTTATTGGTATTAAAATACTAATATTCTTTATTCATATTTTAAATTACGGTTAATGATTAAATATATAATATAAAATTGAATAGCATGGCGTAGTGTAATGAGGTACAAAGGACTACTTAACCTCAAAATGGAGCATCAAACACGAAAAAAATATTAGTTAAGGATTTTTCACTCCAATTACCTGAATTTTATATTGTAATTTTTATAGATATTTGTAAATAAATTTCCAAATTAATTTTGAATGTAAAAATCATTATTTAAAAATTATATTTTTTTCTGAACAAAAGATATTTTAGTAAATTTATATTCCATTTAAAACAAATTAAATCTTATAGTTGATAAAGTAACAAACAGTACTTAATTTTTCATTTTGTGTGACTTACAATTTATATGAGTATTACATAATAATGATACCATATACTATAACTGAAAGGATTTATAGAATAATTACAAATATATTAGTAATAAATGTTCACTTCGTTTAAAACATTCTAATTGAATAATTGATACTGATATACAATATTGCAATATAACTAATCTTATCAACTGATATTTTTAAAAAATGTCAATGGTTTTATGTAGAAATCAACTTTACAATTTTAGTGAAAATCAATCAATATTGGATATTCAGTATTTAAACTAAAAAACATCACAAATATCAATCTAACAATAGAATTTCTTTTATCAAGCACATTGAAATAATCAATATTGAAGTAAATGAACTTACCCAGGTGGACCTCGTCTAAAGTCATTCTGAATACGTGGAGGTCGTTGTTCACCATCTTCTCGATTACGTCTGTTGTTATGCTCTTCTCTTGATTCGGTTGAAAACTTCACATTGCGCTCGCCTCCATACCTTTGCTGAATAGGTTTCTTTTCTCCTAAAATGAAGAAATGTCATATATACTTTGATGTTATAGTATAATAAGAAATATATGCTACAAGTGAAAACAAGAAATCTAAAAGGGTATAAATACAAGCTATTTAAAGATCTAAAATTATAATATATATATATATATATATATATATATATATAGTATTATGAGTGAATGACAATGATGGGAGTATGATAAAAATATATTTAGTGTTAGAATTTTGTTGTCTCTAATAAATTTCCTTGAAAATTATATATTTTTATCCACTCGAAATCTTTTGACAACATATATTAAACCTACACGCATGCAACAATTCTTTTTTCTCTATTTGTCTGTCTGTCTTTCTATCTCTCTCTTTCTCTCTTTGTCGTTCTTATTCTCGTTCTCACCCTCACTGCGAGTGTACCGTCTGTGGAAGTGTCGAAGGATAAAATTAAAAAGTAGATTTACCTTAAATCTATATTCAAAACTCTTAACATTTTGCAATTATTCGAGACAAATTACGCATAAAAAGCTTACATTTTAATGGTAACCGAGGATGAAAATCTTGTTTTTGTTCCGTCGGTTTCGGGATTACTTGTCGTACGGACCGAGCCGGCTTTTAAAGGCCTCATGGCCACGCGCACAAACGAAAAATTAACGGCAAGACCAGTGGTACAAGGCCATCTATAAATGCTAGAACGCACACTCCTATCATGAGGTAGACAATTGCTTGGGGAAAAAAGAGCCGTGCTCAACTAGATGGTATATTATAAATTTCGATGCATGAAAATAACATGAATAAGAAGTATTGAATAGGTTGTACAGGGTAAGAAAAAGAAAGCGAGCGAGAAACGGAACGAGGGACAGAGCGGGTACGTGCGTGCATGCGTGCGTGCGCGAGCGCGGCGCAAGTTAACTAACCTTGATCCTTTTTGGCGTCCTGATTCCTCGGTGGCTGCTGCTGATTCTCCTTGTTAAGCCTCGGCTTTTGCTTGGCCGGCTGCTGCTGGATAGTTTTATGTTGAGCCTGGTTCGAATCTTGCTGTTGTTTGCTTTTATTCTCCTTCTCGTTCAGTCTCTCTTTCTTCTTAGCCTCCTTTTCTTGCTCGCGCAGCTTCAGAATCTCAAGAGGATCCTCATCTTCATCGAGGGCGAGCGAGAACTTGTTGGTGACGGTTATGCTGTAGGTGTTCTCCATGACTGCGTATCGGTCGGCGGTGATATGTCCTCCCTTAATCGAGGATCGGACGTTATTTTCCTGGCTACTCTTGAGCCCTTGTGTAACAGAGACATCCAATTGATTCCAATATGGCCGAGTCTGATCCCCAGTGCTTGAGGAAAGGAGGCTCGAGCTTCACCACGAGGTCCGCGAGGCCGCACTCGCGCGATTTTTGGCCGGCAATGGTGGGGAGCGACGACGGCTGGTTCGCTGGCTCTTAGCTCGCGCGCCGCAGCCCGCCATCGGCCAGTCGCGCGTAGGCGCGCCGTTGCCGGATGTCCGTGAGCTTAGCCTCAGCCCTCCCTCCCAAGGCTCCGCGAATCGTTTTCAAACACGAGCAAACGACATTGTGTGCTCTTTAGTTTTATTTTCATCGTGTTATTGGCGAATGGAAGGATACTTAATATTGCCAAAATACTGACCAAGTTGTGGCTCTCCTCTTGCGTCAAGAACTCCTTAGTAACTCTCTCTTTCTCTCTCTCTCCCGCACGATTCCTTACTACATGGCCTTTACGAACACCCAGTTACTATTTTTTTTCTTTTTTTTTTCTTTTGAAAATGTAAGAATACTGTTCAAACTCCTGTTACCTATAGCCCTCTAGAATTTATCGACTTACTTCCAATGCAAAATACTAACAAATGACAAGAAAATGTTAAATCTCATTATTATTATTTTGCTAATACTTTTTATGCTGCACATATTATCTGTAGCTTTTTTCATCTCTAATAATGGATTCGGCTTCAAATATTAATTGGACAAAAATGGGATTTGAAACCGGTAGATGTTCCAAGAATTATCTAAAAATGAAACGAATATATCCATATATATATAATTGAATAATAATTAAATTCTAAAATGAAGTCTAATTATTTTATGCCTACTTACAATTAAACCGTGTACTACATTTATTAGGAAGGATATTTGCGATAATTCATTATTATATAAGAAAGATAAATACAAATCATATAAATTCTTATACAGTCAATATCATATAATAAATCAGTATAAATCATCAATATTAATACGAGTATTTCAATTTTTAAAGAATTGTAAGAACAAGTATAATTCGTGTTGCATAATATTGCACATGCACACTTTGTATGTACGTACGTACCCACCTTCATAAACTGCTGGACAAAATAGCTTTTGGTTATATGGCGCGAATAAATTAAATTATTATATAACCAATAAATAATATTATAATTAAACTATCAAATAAAATTCAATAATTATACAACTATTAAATCGTATTAAGGAAAATATTATTTATCGCATTTAATCTTCTGTTATCTCCACTAAGTATTTTTTCCAAAATTAAAGCATCATTTGAGTTCAATATTATTATACCCTTGAATATTAAGATAAACTATTTTATGCGAAGAGATCGATAATTTAAAAATTCTGTATTATAATTTATTACAAAGAAAAAATGGTTACTTGTTAAACTTAAAAGATTAGGCCTTATTTTTATTTTTGCAGAAAATTCTTTACTATTAAATAAAATTAACATAATTTTGCTTTTTTATGATGCTTTTTTCAAATAATAATTTTTGTTTACGATATCCTTTATTTAATTTACATTAAAAGTTATTCTTACAATTAGTTTTAAGGTATTAAAGTAAAAATATGTTAAATACACATTTCATTTTTATTTATTAGATAATGTATTAAATTTTATTCAGAAATTTAATTCTATTTCCATGGAAATAAGGAAATGTGGCAACCATGTAAAATTTGTTCTGGCTGTTCTTACCATCATTTACTCAGCACTTTATATTATGTCAATACTAAAAACAATATTATAGCGTATATCAGCTTCAGTTTTATAATCGTTTATATATTAGAATAAAAATATTCGCATAAATTTATCAATGCGAATGTACTAAATTTTTACGTTAAAATCTCATCAAATAATGTGTCGTTGAACTTAAATGTACTGTTATTAGATATATTTGCTTAGTATATATACACAAAAATAAATACAAATTTGTACATTTAATTTTCAGCAATTCAATAATATTAATTAACATTTTTAAATTAATATTTTTAAATTTTTAAAACTGGATAAAATGGGATTCTCGTAAATTTTACCTCATATTTTAACTTACTATTTACAGTAACTATTAGTAAATTGTTACTAAATTTGTCGATATTTTTTTATTGTATTAAAATAATCTTGTGTATAAGAAATACTTCATAACAATTTATTTTAGTTGCACTTTTATTGTAATTGTTACAAAAATTGTAAGTTTTTTTTATAAATATGTTTATTTACATTAATTAATGAAAATTGCATAATTCTCTTTGCCGAGATAAATTTTTTATTTATTCATTAAATCTATTTGTAAATGCCTATCGTTTCGAAGAACACGTGCAGGAAAAACTATATCGTCTTATACCGTAAATCAGTTGTCAAGAAACATGTCGTGACAATCCACAAATTTTACATAATTGTACGTTGTTGCCATGAGTGGCAGGTCAGTAGAATGACGATACCATAAATACAATTTAAAATCTGGGGTATAGAGAGTTTAATTATTTAGTTCGATATTTATTAACATTTATAGAGTAATAGTAGTATTTATTTTTTCAATTTTTGTCTACATAAATTTGACGTGATTAAACATTCTAACGTAATTGTCATTTATAAATTATTTTCTCTTTTTATAGAATTTCAAGATACATTATATAGCGATATTTTCTGTACAGATTAATATATTTTAACAATATGGTTTAATAAATCAAATATATAACAATCTGCGATATATTTTTTGCTTTTTACATATAGCTTTTTAGAAATATTAGATCAATGATAAAATATTGTAGAATTATTTTGCCTATACTAGCATTGATATTTATACACGATCAAATCAAGATGTTTAATATTCCCAATTTCCCTTTATGAGATTTTCTTCTTCAATGAATTACATTTTAATTATATTTTAATTTAATTTTATTGTCATGGATTTATTTTAAAATCTTATAAACTGTAATATAATATATTTAATTAGAATATTTGCTGTCAATAAATTGCATTTAATCATTTTAACTTTCAAATAAAAAATCAAAACCTTTTTTTAAGCACAAATTAAGATAAATTTGTTTAAAAATTTAAATATTAAAAAAGTATTTCTTTATTATTTAAAATTAAAGATAAAACTGTTTCAAAATATGTTTTCACGTATTATTGTTAATATAATGAAATATATTTGGCTACACGTTGCTTAATGTAAAAGGAAATCTGTTAAATCTACATACTTTATTCATTTTCTATGGATTCTGTCGTATAAAATATATTTTGGTAGTAATTACAATATAATTATATAGCAATTTAATTTATTGAAATGCCTTGGCATTAGTATATACAAAAATAACAATATTTTTTCGAATAAAGCAATGAAATTGCTATATTTGTCAATGTTATTGCATGAAACTAAATTTTGCTTAAATAATATATACATTTTTTTTTTTAATTAATTTTTATACATACAATTAAGATATGATAAATTTAATTAAAATATGGTACATGTTTCGTATTATATATAACAACAAGCTTGTATTATCATAATGTATTTGATTTAAAATTTGAATGAAATATACAAAATACAACTATTTAATCAATCATGAGAAATTATAATAAAATTATTTCGTATAAGAAAAATTCAATGTAAACTGTAATAAATAATTTGACTTGGTAAATAATGAATGAAACAAACAAACCCATCATTAATGCTAAATATTTTATGTAACACAAAATAAACTTGTTCCTCATTTGTAGATTACATAAAATTAATCAATACATATGTTATATTATAATATACATAAATTATGTTAAATAGCATGGAAACCAAAAATTTATTTTTTAAGGAAGTTGATCTAATTTTTTTTTGTATACAAACAATATACAGTTTTACAATATAATTTTAAGTTAAGAGTACATAAATATTTTATTATGTTCTTCAGGGTTTATACTTCTATCCTATATAAGATTCGGTAACTGATTACGATAAACTATGAAATGATGGAAATAGGTGCTTGCAAATTATCTTCATTATGATTAATGTAGCAACAAGTTTCTGCATGAAAAAAATGTTTCTCATAATTCATGAGTATTAGTTTAATTACTATTGAAACGTAATAGTAACCAAGAGAGAGTGATAATCTTCTCATAAATCATATCACAACCAGTATCACACGGTATGGAGGATAAATTTTAAATAAATTTCCATAAAACAAATGAAGTGGTAGCACATTGTGATAAGTATTTAAAAACTAAGAGCAAGAAGCAGCTAAATCAGATTAATTGTCGCTGTTACGCTAGATGGCCCAAATGACGATGTAACAGATTATAAACAATTGACGTCGGTGGCCACACAGGCAGCATCGTTGATGAATACATGTTACAATGTAGAAACGTTCTATCTTGATAAATACATTTAAAAAGATAGAATTTAAATTATTTAAGAAAACGCTTTCATTATAAGAAATGAAATGTGATAGGGTCAAAATTAAAGAAAAGCTACATTAAAATTCGAAATCATTTTCATAATCGATAAAATTATGAAAAATAGAATGAAACGTCCTATTAATGTTATCATACAATGAAACTTTAGGAAAAAAATAAAATAAGAATTTTATTATATTTTATATAAATAAATTAAAATTAATGCAAAAAGTATTATAAGAATATTTGTTTTTTTCGTATTTTCAAAGTAATGGATCGTTTGAAGTGATATAGAAAAATTTCATTTTTAAAAATAGTACATTCAATTTTCATACATTTTTTTATTAGCTAGATTAACCGTAAACCATATCCGCAAATTAAAGTATTGGATTAATCATAAAAATCTGATTTCGAATGATTCATATGAAAATTTTGGCATTCAGATTAACCACGACACTTATTTCACACATAAAACACACACATATACGTATTGTTGCTTTTGCAAAATAAATCTTATATGTTCCGGCGATTCTTGTGCTCTCGTTTATTCGAAATAGTAATAATATTCACTTTTAATTAATTAAATAATTTTCTCCTTGCATTCGTAAATTACAGCAAATTTTTTGGAACGCGGTCACTCAAAAATCTCAACTCGCAATTATAATTGATTTTGTAATTTTTAAGAATATCAAAGAAACAGGAAAAAAAGAATCAGGGAAAAATCGAATGTAAATGAGAAAGCTAGAAAGTTGACAAAGCGTTTGGCAGCATGTAAAATATAGCTCTCTATATTTTAGGGATTAGGGCCGTATTCTTGTAACAAGCTTCATGATTTTTTCGTCTCCATTTTTTACTCTAACCATCAAAATATGTAGTCGCATCCATTATTTCGGTGGAATATTATGACCAGCAGAAGCGTTCATAATTTATGAGAGGCAATTTCCTATTTTCCAGGGAACCAAGACCACAAATTTCATCAGCCCTTTAAATTTTTTCACATATAATTTGCACATGTATATAACGCAGTTATTAGCTTTGTTCGATTTCATTGATTCTCCTCACCCATGATGTACGTACAACTTTCAATAGGTTGTGCACAAAAAAAAAGTATTGTAAATCCAAAATTACTCACAATCTATTTGTTAACGCTCTATTGTGATAGATAATACCTCCCTATTTGAGCTCTAAAAGCCTTATTAGTTGCAATTTGTTTGTCCGTGTATGATGTAATCTTTTACCATTGACTTTAAAATTCCGTTATTATTCAGTATATTTACTAAGGGTGCTTAAGTTTATTTTTTGCCCATATTTCTTTCCGTTGTTTTGATATGAAATTCACCTCTCTCTTTAAAAAAAAAAATCATTAACAGTTTCCAAATGCAATCAACGATCATGTTCGTTAGTATGTTCAACAATGAGCGGTCGTTTCTAGTTCCTTATCTGTGCTCACCACATGTATGCTGTATTATAAAAACAGAATTTAATTTTATAAATCAAAAAAATATTTAAATTTTTTCGTCAGTTTTATAAGTCTCTTTGATTCTGCAATTGTTTAATTTTTTTATTTTTACGATTACATAAATATCCTAATTAATAGAATATTGCTTCCTCACACTTATTACTATTCTAATTTATTGATAAAATTTAATATTTTATATTAGGTATAAATGAATTTGCATTTTTATTTAAAGGACTTTAAGATTGAAGACACATTTGTTAATAGTTTGTTTTTATATCACAGATAGTTATTAGTTTATCTTCATTTTGTTTTTGTATAATTAAAAATAAATATTTTGTACGGATACTATTAAATGTAACCATTAATTCCATACGAAAAATGTTGATATTTTAAGTATAGATATAAATAAATGGATAAATAAATTTGTAAAAAAATCAATTTGATAAAAAATACATTGTATTTTTACAGCAACTTTTACTATGTAAAAGTTAAAGTATTGTAAGACGATTTACTTAAAAACACATATAAAAATATATAAAAAATTTATGCTATTTCAATTTATATATAGAAAAAAAAGATTATCATAAGCTTATTAAATACAAATTAGAAATTACACTTAATTTTAGTGCATTTGAAATCTTTTATTATGGTAAAATAGTGATGATAATTCTGTTTGTAATATTGAAAATAATGTCCGTGAATACTTACACTAAGATTTTCCGTTTAATATAGGAAATGAAAAATGAAAAATACGTTATTTGCAATATACATATGGCAACCTTGATAAACAATGAATAAAATTGTAAAAATAATAATCTTAAAATGCATAATATTATTTATTCAGGTAATATAGATTAATAATTTTCCATTTATAACCCCTTTATAACTCAATATGTAAAAATTTGCATATTAATAATTTGCTTGTGGATCATGCTAAGAAATACGTATAAAGTAAAATAAATGTTTAAAAGCTTATTTTAATAAATTAAAACAGTAATTTTACATTTATTTAATAAATATAAATTAGAACAATTTAATTTTTACTTGACTAAAGAAACATGCCGAATTGTTGTCGTCACATCAGTAATTATATATTTGGTGAAAAAAATTAACTTTATAATTATCAATTGTATAAGACAATATCGATAATAAAGAATTCTTTAATATTTATTTATATAAAATTCTTTAAATAAGATTATACTTGTCATTTGTTGTTCAATATTCTATTACAAAAGATCTATCAATGTAAAGAAATGCTTACTTCAAATTTACGTATTCGTATTAAAGGATTTAAAAATTATATCTAGATTATATGTTAGAAATTAGTAAAGCTACAAAAATTTAAAAAATGTGCCCGAAAAAAAAACGAGAATAGTTAAAATTTATAATACTTATCAACCAATGTTATGATATTAATTATATTGAGAAAGGATGCATTTATATGTCGAGGAGTAAGTACTCGAAGCTATCATGCAATCACCAATAATTGACACGGTGAATCAGGTTTTATTTGAATAATAATAAGTTATTATAAAATCTTCATAATTATAAGGAAAGATATATTTGAAAAGAAAAAAAAAATCATTCACAAGGGAATTTCTGCAATTTTGTTATATATACTTTTTTACTTATTTTTCTATTTATCAGTATTACATGCTTTTTAATTTAATTTTTCTATTTTACGTAGAGGTTCATAATGTTTAGAAATTCAGGATATATTACCGGAAAGTTAATCACATTTGCATATAGCGATAAAATTTAGGTAAGCAAATAAATTATTTAAAATTTGCAGAAAAAAATAATAATTTCAAATTGTACTTAAGACTATTCATTTGAAATACATTTTTATGAAACGTTTGCGCACACTTATCGTTTGTATAATGTTTGTTAAATAATAAATTATGTTTAGACTCAGTGATGTTAATTTAATTAGTAAGACCCGTGGTTTACAGCTATTCGATCGAAAGTTGTCGTTGAGTCATCGGGTGAAAAATTTTTTTTCTGGAATAATCATTATTAGACCCTCTGTATAATCCACTCATTGAAGACTGCACCTGTTGTTCTCCCTCTTGCCGCTGAGTACAGAATTTAAATAGTTAAAGGTCCTAGATACTGAATATCGGCCAGTTAAATAGCCAACTGCTACTTTCATTTTTACTTTCTCCGTTTATCTACCTGAACCAACTAGCTTTTATAGCTTTGGCTCGGGCTGACTTGAACCACCATTATAATTTTACGAAGCCACACTGTGTGCGAACAGTACGAGATATGTGGGGGAGAGAGAGAGAGAGAGAGAGAGAGAGAG
>NW_011948412.1:986777-1175707 GCF_000503995.2 Ceratosolen solmsi marchali
AATGCCGAGAGGAAGCAAGAAGACAAGAGGCACATTTAGCGCCCATGGGTTCGTTATAAAGCTTGCATTCGACATTTTGACCCGGCCAAAACGGGCCAATTGTAATGTTTGCAGCCATCCCTGCTACTCGCGCTTGCGCAGCTGCTTGGCCGTGCGGGAGAAGCGCACTTTTGGCGGTTAATCAGTCGCACGCGGCGAGTCGTCCCGAGTTGCGCGAGTCAGGCGTCGCTCGAGAGCCCAAATTGCATATCACGTTTATCACAAGTATTCATTTAAGTTCGAAGGGTAGATAGCGCGGCCGGTACTTTAGTACATGAGTGCGAGGGGGGCCTCGAGCCCACGTCGCTACGAGAATAACGACCTGGTGTGAGAACGAAGAGGCCGACATACGCAGCGGCATGGAGCTGCATACACCGAAACGTAACAACGCGACCGCCGGCGAATCCATGGGTGGCTGCGGCAGCCCGCCAATGTGCGACACTATGCTTTATCCGTGGAATTGGGGCGAGGAGGCGCGCAACGTTAATTTGAGCCCCGGGAGTTCGTGCTCCTCGCCGGAATACATCAGCGGAAGCGGCGGGGGCGGGGGCTCCGCTGGAGGTCGGGTTCAACGGGACTCCGTGGACCGTGAACATCCTAGCGATGATCACCATCAACACCACCATCACCATCATCATCACCACCATCATCACCATCGGGGCTCCTCTTTAGAGTCGCATAGGCGCGGTAGACCGAGGGCCGACGCTCTCACGAATCTTATGATGCAAGGCAGCACCTCGCCGTCAAGCATCAAGTGTACCTATTGTAACCGGGTGTTCCCCCGAGAGAAGAGCCTCCAAGCGCATCTCAGGACACACACTGGTGCGTATGCCCGGTCCCTTTCATTCATCGTTTCGATCTCGGTTGGGGGAATTGACGACGCCGGTCCTATCTTACACGCACGCGAGAAACATAACCTATGAAGTGCGAGCGTGTATGTTCGAAAACTTTCCGTCCTACTTTCGCTCTTAGCTGTATTCATAAGCGACTCTCCCTCTCTCTCTCTTCTACCTATTACCTGTGTACGGTCGTTCTATCTCCTCTTTTTAACGGATTTAATACCAGCGGCGATGGAATCAAATCCTTCCCCCCTCCCCCATTCCCGCGTTGGAATCGGCAATTCTGGAGGTTTATCTGGCCCAGGGTATATCGCTGCAAGATCAACGGAGATGAGCGTTTCTTTTTTCTTTTATTTTTTTCCTTTTTCTTTCATAATGGCGGTGGTGGCGCCGACGACGCGAGCATGAGCACGAGGATGAGCGCGCGAAGAGAACACACAAGCGAGCGTCTCCCGCGCTTAGAGCGCCGTAGGAGTGAGAGAGTACAAGCGATGACGCGCGCGCGCGAATGCACGTATAGAAATTCCAACATGTCCGTTGCGCCCTCATCTTTACATAGTCACTCTATGGGTCGTAGCACTCGCTTCTCTGTCTCACTTCTATTCACGTACAATGTTTTTCATAAAGGGCACGGTTGATCGAGGGAGAGAGACAGTCGTCAGCCCCTGTTGCTCTTTAATCAGGTCAAGCCGGGGAAATATATGTCGATTGGTCTCCCACTCTCCCTTGCAATAAAAGTCGACTTAGTACATGAATTTACAGCTGGTCTGTCGTCACATTTTTAATATTTTTTTTATTTTTTTGAGCGATATTTATTCACCAATTTACCTGATTTATACGAAATATATAGGAATTCTTTTCAACTGTGTCTTCATTCCCATAATGTACGTCGCTTCAACTCGATTTCTTTTATTATATAAGTTTGGTAAATAATTGTTGGAAAATGCGCACAGTTTGACAGTCAAAATAAATAATTATAATTAATATGCCAAAATAGGATATAAGAAAACAAATGCGGGTTACTTTTAGCCAGTAAAGAACACAAACAATTTGAATAATTTATTGCATTATTTGTCCTTATAAAAATAAGTCGTATTGTTACAGGTGATTGTTTCGAAGATATTTTCCGAGTATTTTTTTTTTAAATAACAAACACATTTGTCCAAAAACATTGCGGATGACGATGGGTCTTTAAATTCCCCGTAAATCGCAGATGAGTATCATATCATTCCTTCAATTAATTGGTAACGATAAGAACATCGCACACACGAGGATTGTGTAAAAAGATGCAAGAGGCGACAGGCTTTTTCTGTATTTTCCTTTGTTCTCTTATTTTTGTCGTCGCTTTCCTTTTACTTCCTCGAATCGCAATTACTCGCATTACGTTTTGTTTTTGTTTTGATTTTTCCTCGTGTGCTTTCTTCCTAGGAAAAAAAAGAAGAAAAAAAGCGATCGCGCGTGGAGATGTAAAGACGCTTGACGGCTATTGCGCGAACGTTTGGCGAGGGGTAAATTCTTTAGGGTGCACATTACGGTGAGCGATTGGTGTGCTAAGAAGGGTAAAGAGAGGGAAGGAGAACTACTGCGTTGCGTTTCTTTGTTACGCGCCACAGCATGTGGGGCTGGATTTTCCGAGGGAACGCGTGCACGCGCAAACTTTAGAGGTCGCGTGGGCCAAACAACGCATTTATAACGAACATTGAATTTTACTTTATGATTTCCTTTCGCTGGCGCATCTTTGCTCCACATATTTCAATTTCATTTTTATAAACAACGTAACCACGTGCTTTATTGGAAAGTAAGAGCACCTCACAAAATGTTCATAAAAAATTTTTAAAAAGTAAGACCTGGCAATGAGAAATTATCATGCCGTTGTCTTGCATAATTAAAATGGAAAGAAGTTGAAACTTACGCGCAATGATAATTCAATCTTGTCGAAAGGAATATCTATATAAGATTTTTGGCAGATTATTCCTCTTGTGTAAGCTTAATAAATTGAGGTTGGCTGCAGCACGGCCATTATTTATGAGATATTTTTTGCCTTTGGTTTTCGTAGGTGAGAGGCCTTATCCCTGTGACTATCCAGGATGTACAAAAGCTTTTACTCAATCCGGACAATTGAAAACTCATCAAAGATTACATACAGGAGAGAAACCATTTCTGTGCACGGTACCGGGCTGTGAAATGAGATTTACGCATGCAAACCGACACTGTCCGGATCATCCTTATGCGACGCTTACGCGATCTGATGACTTTGTCCTGAAACCAGTCTCGGGGAACACGGAGCTTCCGCACGATGTGACCCGATGGCTCGAGCGTTACAAAATGGCAAGGGAACGGGAGGACAGGACTCCTAGCAGCAAAAGTGAAAGAAAAAAAAAGCAGTGGAAGAATAGCGGCGACAGCCACAAGAGAATAAAGTCGAGGAAAGGCCTCGTAATGGATACGGTTGTAGAGCAGGAGAACCTTGATAGGGCACCACAGAGCCAGAGTCGACTGTACTGCAGTGAGAGCCAAGACAGCCAAGATGAGAGTCAGGACGAGGATCCGACTGAGACTTGCGCTATACTTCAGACATCCGAGGACGAGGAGGCAACAGGAATCAAGTTACCCATCACTCCTTTACGAAGGCCTTTCGATAGATTGCAACCGAAAAAGCGGTGGCTGAGGGAAGCCTGTCTGGAGCAGCAGTTAGCCAAACC
Organism: Ceratosolen solmsi marchali; assembly: GCF_000503995.2. NCBI lineage: Eukaryota > Metazoa > Arthropoda > Insecta > Hymenoptera > Agaonidae > Ceratosolen > Ceratosolen solmsi. The sequence continues at coordinate 990,358 of NW_011948412.1, forward strand.
TCTCAGGTGGGACCTCCATCCAACCAATAATTGTCATCGGATCACGGAAGAGCTCAACACGTCCTCGCAGTGGAGCTTGTCTGAGTCCCAACTGCCAAATCTTTGTGGCATCGTTCGACACGAGAGTGAATTAGCACCGATGATCACAGAGCAAAGTTTACAATTGCAGAGTACGAAGGCAGTTGCTATTAACGAGGACAAGAAGACCAATGGCACCAAGGTGCTTCACACAGAAAATGAGACAAGGCCTACAGTGCTTATGCTCGCAGGGAGAAATCAGGCGTCAAAATCGTGTGCCAACGAGATTGGTAACGCCGACATAAAGGTTATTGTCGTTAAGCAAGAAGAGAGTCCATTGAAACTGCCGTTACCCGAAGATAATCAAAAATGGCTTGGTGCCCTTGCATTAATGGAGCTGGCCAAGACACAAGAAGAAGCTGCACGAGCATTAAGAATATCCAGAGACTTGGATATGTACACGAGCCCGAATTACACTCATCTCTAAACTGTGATTATTTTTAGAGCTTGCCCAAATAATTCCTTGACCATACTCGTTAGTTAATTGTTTGTGAATGATCAATTCGCAGAGCGAAAGAGAGATTGTATCGGATCGTGCTTTATTGGCCCTTTACACACACCTAACCAAACTCTTTGATGTCTTATTATTTTTATTTTTTTTTTATTATTGACTATTAACAGCCTTACTTCATACTTGTATAATACCGATGTGAAGGGCCTAATGCTATTTGTAAGTTTTAAAATTAAGGTTGAACCTTGAAGATAAATGTTTGTTCACTGTAACTATACTCTTCATTATTTTGTTGAGTTATAGTAACGTATGACAAAAGTTCTTTAATATTTAAGGATAAGCGTTAAACATTTCGATCGATGCCAACGGGGAAATAGTTTCTTGTATTTTATGTGATCATAACGATAATGAGAATTGTAGGTGACCAAAAAAGCTTTTAAATGCAGCATTTTATTTAAAAAAAAAAAAAATACAATTTTAAGTCTCGCCAAAAAGATGATAGATAAAAGCAAACGGTTGTGTCATTACTATTAACACTCGAGTATTATAAGATGATAATATTGGCGTATGAGAGAATAAACTTTTGTGTGATAATATTCAGGTAATATGAGTACACCAGTTGTCTAATAAAACTGACATGGAAAAATCGAGCTTGTAAAGTATTTAACGGGAACAAAATTAGTCACTATTTATGTAAAGGTGTGTGATATAAAAAAAGTATGCAAGGTTTAAAGTCTATAGAGAATCATGAAGCATTGGAGCCTTTGATTATCTTGCTGCATTGCCTTATCACTCTTTTAATTTTTTTTACGAAATGTACATAATTCTTTATTTTAATAAAAATCCTTGACAACAATAATAATTTATATTCTTTCCTCACATAAAATATTTTTATTATAAATACTTCATTTGAATGTATGCATTCTTATTTTCTTTTTTTTAAAGGAGAATAATTTCTTTAGTTTATCACTACGATTATTAAAAAACTTATATTAGCTTTAATATTTTATTTTTAAATTGAAAGAATTTTGTTCAAATCACTTTTTAAAAAACTTTATTACATATAACTTAATTGTTTCTTTTTGCATTTTGTAGTTTCACAGCTTTATATTTAAAGGTTTGTATAATAAGATGTAAAAATAAATACACAGCACATGTAACATATTACATATAATTATTTTTAAAAAATAAATGGTTCTTTTTTTAATGTTTGTGAGTTACTTAATTTTTACGTGTTATTAAATTTTACCGATTATTTTCAATTTTTTGCACGAGTTGAACTAAATAATCTTCCTCTTCATGTGCTCCGTCATTCTCATTAGCAGCATCTTCATCATCTTCCTCTTCATCCCCTGCATCTTCCATGATTTCTACACTGTCGTCACCCTCTTCTCCTTCACCTACATCGTCACCGTCTTCATCCGCACCATCTTCATCTTCCTCCTCTTCTTCTTCACTATCTACTTCTTCACCATCACCATCGCCTTCAATGCCATTTTCAATTTCCATATCTGGTGCCAAATAATACTAGAAAAATATATTTCTTATTTAATTTTCCATTTTATATGCGATACATGTCTACATTTATAAATTTAAATACTTTAAGCAAATTAATATTTGTATGAATGATACAGAAATAATTTTATAACTATTTTTAAAATACTGTTTCAAATTTGTTTAATATTGTCTTAAAGTTATATTCATTTTTTTCTCTGCTAATGTAAAGAATTATTGGTATAATTTATTTATTTTTTAACTATTTTGATGTAATTAACAATAATTCTAAGTAATGTTTAAGAATATTTGAAAAGATACCTGTAAAGGATTTGGCCAAAGATCATCTTTAATAAGTTCAGCAATCTCATCCGAACTTGGATCTCCATGATCCGTAAACCAATCAAAAAATGACCTATGTCCTAATGGCCTTTTCCTCACTTTCATCGCTGCCTTTGCTTTTCCTCGTTTAGATAAATCAGCACCATCTTTCCAACGGATATTTGTACTTTGAGATGCTGGATCACCTAATAACAAGATTTTTATATGAAACAAATTATGACAATTATAAGTGCAATTCGACCTCGAGCCATCACTTTATACATGGCTGAGAGGTCTGCTCACCAGACGAACCGAGGTGAAATTCCTTGGTAAGTACATCATTCTCAAAGTATGGATTTTCATCAAAATAAAAATTAATTCGATAACCAGATTTAATATCTTCAAATTCTTCTACTTCTAGTTTATTCAAGTAACGTAATGCATCTTCTTCTTCTTCTTCTAAAATATCAGCTATTTTTTTATTATTGACAAACTATGAAAATAATTAAGGAACTATGACATATGATTAATTAACGATATTAACATTTGCACATTATTTTAAACAAAAATGACAATAAAAGAATAATAAAAGAATGTTGTAAATATTTATTCAATATTTATAATTTATTGGATATCATTTATTTGTGCATGTTGTTTTTAGGTGACATGCCTAAGTTATAAAATGATTATTTTTATTAAATGTAAATAGAGTAATGTTAAGCTTTTCGTATAGGTTAAAAAAGATTGTACAGGACAATTCGGAATTTTATTCAATGATTTTAATAATAGAATTTCAGAATCCTAATAATTCACATGCAGGAAGTTTTGAATTTTATTATTGCCTGGGTAATTACAAATTCTACTGAGTGTAATTTTGTAAGTGCCTGTATTTTATTAAAATTAGATAAGCACAATCTACAGAGGAATTTTTGCATATTTTTTTGCTATATGCAAAATAAATTTGCAAGTAATACAAGGTATTACATCAATGTAGGACATTAAATTCAAATAGACATTCAAACGAATAAATACAGGCAGGGGGTAGCAGAGAGGGAGGGCGGAAATAAATAAGTTTCGTGGGAACCTGCTCCGAAACTTCTTGTCCTGCATGATCTTTAAACCATGAGCCAGAGCTCGAACTTTGAGGTAAGCAATAAAAGACATATATTGAACGCTTGTGTGCGCAAGCGAAGGTTGAGTTCGTAGTCCTGGTTGCAAAGATGGCGTCGAGCACCGGCGCGCTACGAACGCCGGCAAGTGTCGCGGTGCGCCGGGGACCAAAGAATTGAGGAGTGCGATGGGGATACGTTCGAGCAGGGGAAGCGGAGTCGAAGGCGTACAGCTGGTGCTGAACGAGCAAAAAGGATACGGCCGTCACCCAGAAGTTGGGTATCCTCTTAATGATGTCGTTACGCTTCTGGAAGTAGGGTTTCCGCAGCTTATTGTACTTTTTCTCGACCTCGAGAATCTCGTCGCTAGCCTTCTCATTCAGGCCGTCAATCTGGTTCTGGCAGCCGTCGATCTCTTCGAGGGCCTTTTGGATTTCGACGTCGTAATCGCGGCTTTCGGTGGCCCCGTCGCCGTCACTCCTGTCCGAGTCCTCGAGCTTCTTCACCTTTTTGCTCGGTGAGGACATGGCTCTGTCTCTCGCTCCCTCGCGCGCGCACTCGCACTCTCTCTCACTCTCTCTCTTTCTCTCCTTCTCCCTCTCTCACTTTTAGCGTGCTCGTCGACTATCGAGTCCGGGGTACGTACGCGGTTCGCTGCTGTCACTGCCACCGCCGCCACTCTCGTAGCTCTCAACGCCTCTGTTGCGGCGCGTACACCAACATACGAGTATCCTCCCAGCCAAACTCGAAACCAGTGTATGCGGATGCACGTAACACAACGATGGCGCGCGCGCGCGCGCGCCCCCACACCTCACCGTAAGTTGCGTCGTCCCGCGCGCGCGTTCCTATACCTTCCTGCGCGCGTGTGCGATGCGCCAGTCGCCGGATTCTTCCTTCGGAGTATAAATATTTGGCTATGTCATGAACTGGAATGAGATTGTAGCGCAACACCGTGGCGATTTCGTTAACTATTTACTTGGGCGACTCTTTGGGATCTGCTGAATGGAAATATTGCGCTTTACGTGCACTTTTAATTACTTTTATTACAAATCTTTAGCCAGATTGTGATGATACCTGTTTAGCGATTGTTTGTGCAAAGTAAATCTCTGCTCCCCATTCTTCACATCCCGATTGATGGTAATATGCTTTGACGTTAATCTATCGTTGTATCCACGGATTACCTTTTCATTTCTCCTTTAAATACAATTTATTGTTGGACTACTTCATGTAATGTATCGAATTGTCATCCTATCCAATTATGTGTTTAATATAGTACTTATGCATTCACGCATGCGTGCATTGACAAACAATTATGAAGAAATGACGGTGATTTTGTTATTCAAAATAACCATCAATCGGGAGCATTTATTCTCAAAGACAGAAAAATATATCGAATCTTAAATTGGTGTGTGTGTTATTTCACCAACAAGAAAAATTATGTTAATAGTTCTACTTATTTATTGATTTCTTGTATCCTTGTCGATGTTTCTTAATTCCATTTAAAAGAAAAGATTTATTTTTATGATTAATATATTACAATTGATAATTGATATATTATTTTGATAATCTGAAGGTAATAAAAAGAGTAATACATCTATATTATAATTAAAATTAAATATTCAATCATATTCGATTAACGAAAATAAATAAAAATTCGAAGCTCCTGTGACTTTACATATTATATTTCAGAAAATTCATTTTAAAGATATTACCACCAGGTAGCACCACTGTTATGTTACGTACCAATTACTACATAGGCAGGCTTGAATACTTTCAGAGAAACACAAAAAATTAAATTAAAAATGGCGAAAAGTAACAGTATTATCTGCATACCTGTTTTTATTATATCCGGGTTATATATTTTCGGATAAGCAAAGATCTTTGAGAAAGTATTAATTATTTAGATACTGCAATTCCAATAATTGTGTTTTATCGTTCAGCGTTTATTTGAAAGCAATATATATATATATATATTATCGATCAAATATAAAAGGTTTAATATAAGAAAAAATTCTAATGTATATATTTCTATTTATTCATAAATAAGCGTGATATTAAAAATGATACAGTATAATTAATTTTTCTTTCAATTCGATCTTTAAGCTAGAAAGTAGTATTTTAAAAATTTTAAAGTAGTATTTTAAAATAATTTAATTATTAATTTCAGAAAATTATCATGTAACATATTTTTTTTTTATATTCTAAAAATTTTACAAATTTTTTTAATTCTCTTAATACTATACTGTTATGATTGCTTAAGTTATCTGATAATAATGTATTCTATTCCATAAAATGTAGTTTTATCAAATTTTCTAAAATATTCAGTTTTTAAATAAATTTACAAGTCTGAATATTTTAAAGAAAAACCTATTTCTTATTATATCCCATTGAAATTTAACTAATATGTATAAGATATTTTTAAGACTACCTTTACTTAACTTCAAATAAAAATTTCGGTTATCTTTATATTTTATTTAAACACCTATAGTATAATAATTCTGTTTGTTTATTTTATACATTAATATTACGAAAGCGATGACGATTGCAATTATTATTTAGTAAAGGAAAATTTTGAAAAGAAAATTTAAGAAAGCTTTTATTATTTAGGCTTATTTTATTTTAAAGTCATAATTTTAGAATGAATTTCAGAAGTATATATAAATTTAACATTCTATATATCTTTTTCATATTTATATTGAATAGAATATTTACAATTATATCCAATACAAAATTGATTTGATACAATGAACACTCATTTCAAATTTTCCTTTAATATTTACTAATAATATAATAATAATAATAATATTATATTATTTATTTATTTATTTATTTATGCATATTAAATATTTACTTGTTTGCATTGAATATAAGATGACTCTTAGAGGCCTATATTAAATAACTAATATTAAAAACTATTGATTTTATATGCTAAGCCTAGCCATGCAATTATGATATTAACCGCAGTAGAAAACATTTATCTAATTTTTCTATTTCTCATTTTTAATATTGAAATTTAGTTAAAAAATCAGAGATAAAGAAATAAAATTTTAAATACAATCTTTTTTGCAAGTGTAATAAATGTATTTGCATAATAAATATGCAGAATATCTGGTACATTTCTTATTATTGCAAGATTACACGAATTTCTAATATTAAAAAATTTGTACAATAATTTTCTTTGTGTGTATTCTATTTTTTTTCCTATGTCTAGGGTCTCGTGTAAATAAATAATCTGTTATTCATATATTTTGACGTCAATGAATTATGCAACCAAATCTTGGTTCTGCATTGATGGTTGATTAACAGTTTCGAAATTTAAAGCGGCTTTTAATGTTTAGAATATTGTAATATGTACATGATTCTTGCAAGTATGGTGTATTGTCCAAGTCATAATTATTTTATTATCTCAATAAATTTTTCTTTCTAAGAATATAGTATAATTTTAAAGCCATAGTATAGATAATATAAATATATAAAAATTGTTGTTATTTATTCATTTGTGTTTATATTTAATAAACTATATAAAAATTATTATTAAGGCTCATTTATCAATTAATATCATTGTATGTGTTTTGTTATTATCGTATCAAATATTGATAAGTTAAATTCTTTTTACTTCAAAGTCTCTAGTAAAGATTTCAATATTTTTACCATAACAAATAACATGTTATTAATACATTATAAATTTTAATTTATAAAATTATGAATTATTACTATTAAATCAACTACGTCGAACACAAAATTTCATATATTTAATTTAACAATATATATATATATATTATATTTTTTATATTATAATAAATTGTTTAATAAATTATTTTAGTTTCATTCTAATATATTTTGTTTTTAATATTATTTCAAATTCCATAATAATCGTTTGTTACTTTACTATCATTAAAAACATTTATTATAATTTTGAGCTGTGCATATGAAATGACAATATGACATTATGATTCTTATGTTCGTCTATGGAATAAGAATAGTGAAAGGTTTCTTTTATAATTTATCATAAAGCTCTTCACAAGGAATTTATCATTTATTATATGGTAATTTAAGTGGTATTAGTAAACAAATCTATAATATATAAAACAGAATATTTCAATTATCGATTGCTGTAAATCTTTATAATTAATCTCTTTTTCTATTTGCATACATCACGGATAATTTGTATTATATATTAAATTAGATATGGGTAATATTAGAATAATAGCCAATAAACTTTACGAATAAACGAACTACAAAGATTAATCGAGGCTATTGTTTTTCAATTATTTCATGGATTTATATAACAACATTTATTTAAATTTTTAATTTTATTTGTATATGCCTTTTAATTCAAAGATATTAACGAGCGAACAAAAATTTTTATATTCTTTTCTTTGGAAAATTATTTACGAATGTAAAATACAGCAGTAATTTTTCACAGTTACTACACTTAAAATACATATAAAAATTCTTATATAAAATTTAATATTATATGAAAAATCTTGTTACAAAATTATATTACATTATCCATTTGGATGACATCTTAATATGTAATAACATTTCTAATGTATTAATTTTTCTAATACGATGTTTATCATTATTATATTATTAACAATAGCTAATTAAAATTTATTTCAGTCACATGTAATTATTATATTATCAACAAAGAAAAAAATAAAAAAACGAAATCATGAAAATCTAAAAAAATCTGAATCATACAAATTTATCATAATAAATTTATGCGATATTAATACATTTAATACAGATATGACAGTAGTTTATGTATGAATATTTGTCAACTATATTGAATAATAAATATACTAACATTATATTAATTATATAATCGCTGAATACATATTACATTAAATTAAAAGAAAATTGTGGTTGTGTTCGTTTTAGATTTGTGATTAAAGTAAGTATTATTCATAACAACATAATTATTAAATATATTCTTATTATATTCTTAGAATATGAACAAAAGATATTTTAAAATAATATAAACATAATAAATAAATTTGCACTACAAGAAGTTATCCCAAGAATAAATAAACATTTGTAGTTTTCATGACTGATATTCTATGGATAAACCAAATGTTCATTTACATTCTAGCAAGATTAATCGTGAATACAATTGAAACTACAAATAGAAATTTACTATATGTAAGAAAATCTTTTTTTTATAATTAAATTGCAGTTATGATTACTTAGGTATGATTTATTTTTGATTCATTATTAATTATTTGCTTCGTATTTTTTGTTATCAATATTTAATTATTTAATATTATCTAATATTTATATTTGCTTATTGGATGCTACTAATTCTCATGAAATTATTATTCGTTTTAAAAAATTCGAACGATTCTTTCGTGTACAAGCTGAATTAAAAAAATGTTCATTTGTAGGATATCAATTTATTTGTATAAAAAATAGGAATGATCTAAATCATCTAAATTTAAAGATAAAAGATAAAGTATTTAATTAATAATTTTTTAAGCTGTAAAAGTTATTGGATAATTTCTATATAACAAAATTTATCAGATGGAGATAAGCATATATTAGAAAAATCTCTATATTTAAAATCTTAATATACTTAATAAAATTTCTATACAATCGTATTATATAAATTTTATTTATTAGATAAATATTAAATGAATTTTTAATCTTATTAACTTTATGATATATTATATAAATAAGTATAATTTATAAATTCTGATTATTTGTCTCTTATTCTGATTGTTGTCACATAATTTTGATATAAAGTAGATAAACCAATAAGAATACTGATGGAATAAAGGATAGCAAGAGTAATGTTTAAATAACTTAGTCATAAAAAATTATGCACATGAATTTATCTTAGATAAATTATGCATGATCTTTATAAAGAAATGGTTATATATCAACATTATAAGTTTATCTTTTTTGTATACGAATAACAGTATTTATGTTGAAAGTTTCCTTATTTATCATTCCTTATGTTTTTCTCTATATCCTATATTTCCTATATTGAATTTCTCTATATTCCTTTGTGTGGCTTAATAATACATAGTGTTTGTGCGTAATATATTATCATTTTATAATTTTTTACGATACCAAAATTTCAGATTCATATCAATCAGAGTTATATATATACTATAGCAATTAAATTATATTCGCAAGTATTGGTATTATATAATATATCTGGATATAAAATGTTTCTCATTTCGAAATAAGATTCAAAACTTCATTTAAAACTGAAAACTGTTTAAATGAATCAATTATAGATACCTAAGAATAATTTCAAGATGGATTTAAAATGGTTAATTGGAGTTTGAAAAATATAAATATATAGACAAGAGTAAAATCCATGAAATAAAATGAAATAAAATTTCAAATAAAATCACATTAAAACATGCATTATAAATAATCATTATAAAGCATTATAATGATTATATGATATAAATGCATTATAAATCATTACCATTTCATCGATAATATTTATATATAAACAATTTAATACATTCATAATAAATAGAATACATGACAAACAACAAGTATTATTCTAGAAGAATTATAATGTGTTAAAAAGTTGAACATGAATTCAGAAATATCAAAAATCTATTATTAAAACGGAATTGGACATAAAATATATAACATTCCTAATCATTTTTGAAAATCGTAGAAAACATACTCCTAGTACAAAAGTATGATCTAAGTATCTTGTTTATCACATTTTTTTACCATGAATAATTTTTACAAACTTTGATAATAAATATTTATGATTTAAATTATTTTTTATTTATTACATTAATTATTTACATATTTCTATTTATTAGATCTAATTATTAATTTTTAATAAATTATATATAATTAATTATTAAAGTAGAATAATTAAATCAAAACACTAAATGGTGACATTAAAGGTGAAGAATATTTGATCTATGTGATGAACAATAATGATATTTACTTTTAATATCAATAACTTCTTTAAAAAATTAAAATAGTATAAGTATACGTAACTCCATGAAATAAGTATAAGTAACTATAGTATAAGTAACTCCAATGAAAACATTGAATTTTGACAAGAAATATCTTAAAAATAAAAATGTTCATATAGTTTATATACAAATATATTTCATAATAAAGTTATTGCATATTTTATACAGTTTCAATTTGAGAAATTTTTATCAAAACTATAACAATAATAATGAGAATTCTACGAATAATAAGTAAATTGAAAAGTGTGGTAAAAAAAAAAATGTTGGTATATATTTCTAGATATTCCAGTATTAACTCACCATTAATTATAGATATATATATTCACGTTCCTATTTAGTTTTATAAATTTTGTTTTTATATAAAAATAGAAATATTTTGTAAATATTCTAATCAATTATCAGCTCATTTTATGTAATAATTATTATGCTAAACATTATTTTAAATCGTATAATAAAAATTGACATTCACATTATGGGTATGTGGATGAGATTATATCTTAGACACATCGTAAATTTTCATAACTGAAAATTATTTTAATATTGAAAATGAACTTTAATAAATACAAACTCACTTCAATACTCTGTTAACTGCATTTTCAGTTTTAAATTCATTTATTTGAATATATGTTGCAATTTCAATAATAAATTATAATTTTTTACCAATGGTGTTTAAATTATGTCTTATCAATGACTGTTATTTCAAAATTATTTTGAATTCATGCATTTAAGATGGTTATTTTTTGGTCATAATTTACAATTCATGTGCTGCATAGATTTCTTTCTTGTAGACGTATTGTAAAATTTTATAAATTTTATAAATATAAAGTATCTATTTTTCAATGTGTATAATTTCTTAATTATAGTACCTTGACAATATACCCATTAGTTATCATTGATATCTGTTGTTTTATCTAATATCGTGTGTAATTGCATTTTCGAATTAATTTAATTGAAACGTCATTCATTATATCAGTTTCTAAATTCATTTCATCAGTTTATAAATGTAATTTTCTTTTTCCTGAGTTTCCTGATTCACATATATACAGAGTACTATTTAAGTATTGTGTATACAAATATTACATAACAATTCATATAAAACTAAATGTCATGATATAAAAGCCTAAACATAATAAACATATTAACAATATATATATATAATATAACATAATTGCAAATAAAAGTAGCTTTTAGTTCAAGTTAATCTGCTTCCATAAAGACTGAAAAATGCATTCTTTTTATTTGTACTTGCAAAATAATCAAGTGAAATTTAAGTAGAATTACATTTTAAAATATAGACTTTATATATCCATTCATAAAATTAATTTACCAAACTAATTATTGCTTAATTTTAAATAATAACCCGCGTTAAAATGAAATGTGAGTATTTTTTAGTATAGAAACGAGTTCGCTACAATAAATAATTTAAATTATTTAAATAATTAGGTATAGCAATATATAAATGTCTTTTATTATATTTTTTAGTAGAATGTGTTAACAATTTTTATCAGGGATCATTTAAATATTCAACGATTGTTTTCTATACTTACAAATTGGTATAATAAAGTGTTTCCTTGCGAAAAGACCATAAATTTGTATTACTCTATGAAAATTATGAAATTATTTTTTTATATCGCGCTTATAATATAATTCAGCACAATTTTCATAATATAAAAAATTATTTTAATAATTACATCGGCAATTTATCAGTATAAATTAAAATATTCAGAAAAATAAATTATTTATTTTTAATTCTTATTCAAATAATTTTTATGCACATGCTGTGTAACCATCTTGAAATATATGCGTATTATTAATAGTTTATAATTTGTATGTCATAATAAATATATTGTAATTAATATAATATGTTGTACGTAATCAAATATTTATATAATAAATTTTGTGAAACAAATGACAATATTAAACATAGACGATATTCAATGTCTAGAATTTTTATTTTCTATTATTTTTGTACAATTTTAAATAAACATTTACTGAAATATATATTGTAATAAAAGCAATAAACATTTAATTTAGTTGATGTTTCTTCAAATTTGGTATTAAGAAGGTTTTGATATCTTTTTTACATTATTTTATTGGAGTGAATACATTTCATTGCATAGTTTATTAATAATTTTATGTGAAATTATACTTTATTTATTTCATTTATAATTCATGTAAATAATATATTGTATAGATGAATTTATCTTATTAAAATTGTGTTTTAAAACAGTAATCTTAAATTTTTTAAATATTATTTGAAGATTTCACCAAATTTTGGTTAACAAATATATTTTTCCCTTTTTAATGTGCAATAAAAATAAGTAATTATAGTGTTTGCTGAAGAATCGTCAATTGAATATGTGACTAAAATTGTATTTGAATTGTATGTAATTGTATTTGAAACAGTGAAATTAGATCTAAAAATACTTTTTAATACATCTTGCTCGTTAGTATTAGTGAAGATCTTTTTACCAACGTAATATATGCATAATTGAATATAATACGATTAACTGAATAGGATTGATCGATGGATATGAACGAATATGGATATCCGTATAATTGTTAGCAAATATAAATATGGAGTTATATATCACTGTTCACATTAAACATACTGTAAAGAAGATTATGTGAAAGCATTATATTCTTCCAAGTTTTTTTTCTTTGCTTCACGTGATACGTGGTTCACGCAGCTTTTTCTCTTCGCATATGTCAACTTACGTACTACTGCTCCTTTGCACCCTCTTGGCCAATTGGAGAAACGCACGAGTTGCTTCAAAACGCCCACAAGAAAAGCTTTATTTCTTTCTTCGAGTAATAGGATGTGACCTTCAACACTTTGAGAATACTTAGCTACGTGCAGCACGATGTCGTTTAGTCATCGTATATGCGGAAGGTTTAAATTGTTTTTAATTCTCTACAAAATGTATGTACTTTGTTCGCACATGTATATTACCAATGGTATCAATTATAATATCTATCAGGCTTAAAGTTCATTTGGGTAAAGTCGTGCTTGCATACCCCGTAATGGAGTTGCGCAAGCATTTTTTCCATTTTCTGCTTTATTTTTGCTTTAAATTAACTAGAATGTATGCTTTTTTCTAGTGAAAGTAAGAAGATTTTTTCTGTAACTTTATTAGCGCATCTTTTCACTAGTTTATTAAATAAAGTGTGTCATTTATCCTACTTCTTATGGCGCCATCAGTTGTCTAAGAAAGTATTAGATATTCAGATGGATTTGAATATCTTTTTATAATCATTCTTTTCTTTTGAATATTAGAGTTGGATTAAATTATCTTAAAATTATATTAAATTAAATGGACAATTTGATGTAATTAAAAAGGTCGTATCTCAGTATAGCAATATTAATATACTTTCATTGCGTTTAGTCGTAGCTGTTGTACAATTTACTATACTAATAATAAATTGGACTCTGTTGAATCATTGCAACTTAAACCAGATGTAGATATTATCATTTGAGCGATAGGATATATTAAATAAAATTTTCAATAATTCACAGTAAGTATTTATCTTTTTTTAAGATGATTGCTTATAAAATAAAAATTTCGAATTTCAAAGTTCAAATCATTTAAATTTATAATTTGTTATTATTACACGTGCGGTTTAACTAGTTAACATATTATTATAAATAGTTTAATAAAGCTGAAAAATGATACAATAAGCAATTTTATTGTAGTAAACCGACGAATTGAATGTCGTAGTTTTTTTGATATTCTATTGTGTAGTATCATTTCTAAACAAATCGAATAAAATATAATACATAATTGTAATACATTATTGAAAATTAAAAAGAAATTTATTTATTCCATTTGAATAATACGAACTCGTATATACTAAATATACTTTTATTAAACGGAAGATAAAAATAATCTCTTAGCGACGATCTATTTTTAAAATCTAATAAAATAAATACAATTTTTTTGTAGTCGTATATTAAATTAAATATTACTACGAACAAAAATTCTTTCAATACGAGGATCTAAAATATAGTTACCAACAAAAATTTCTTATTGTTCATTATGAATAAATTTTTTAAATCATAATAAATCGATATCGAATATGAAATTGTATTACAAAAAGATTGTAAATGTATAAGAAATATTTATTCACAATTAAGAAATAGATTATTTAGAATTAAATAAATAAATTTGAAAAAAAATGATCCATGTATATTAATACAGATAAAGTATTGAAATAGTTTCCTTCTTTTAATAATAATATTTTTACAATTTTAAAAAATCATTTACAGGCTTTCTAGCCATTGCTGATAAGTAAGTATATGACACAAAAATCGACATGAACACTTTAAAAATACAAACACTAATCATTTTCAATAGCTTTTTTAGGTCAAATTTTTCTTCTGTACGAAGTTTTTTTCGTATTTTAAAATGGGGGAAGCTCATCTTTGAGCAACGATAGAAAGGAGGAATACATATGTTGCTGGAAAAGAGAGAATGAGCGAGCGAGTGTATGTATAAGTGTGCGAAGGAGAAAGTGATGAGTACTGATGAGTGACAGAATAAGAAGGGAGGAGAGATAATTTAAAATGAAAAACATAAATATTTTCGCTTGAATAAAAAAATCATAAAAGTTAATCTTTTTTTTAAGAACAAATTATTTGTATGACAATTAAATTTTCTCAAACTCTATTACCATTAATTGGATCAAACACGGAAAAAAGTAAGTACTATTGTTTTTATTGAATAATGATTTTTGTTTTAACAAACAATTTTTATTGAAGTGTTTTATTAATTTTATCGAAATTCGTTTTCACTTACACAGTTTTATACCATTTTTTTAACTTCGATAAATTTTTATAATTATTTATTCAAACAATTAAAGAATGAAAAATTCAAAAGACACACGTAAAGTAACGCAACCGATCATATTTAATACAATACCGAAGTTTCAAAAATTATAGTTCTTATAATTATATATCTAAATTTTAAGTACATATTACTGAAATTTAATAGGTAAATAAAACTTCTATAAATGTCCAGTTATAGTTATTAAAACAAAATTTCTTTTCTCATTTCAATAAAACACAAAAGACAAGTAATTTAAAATGTTTGAAATTACAATTGATTCGGAGGTTTGGGTGGAATGAGATAAAAATGGAATTAATATTATATACCTATGATTGAATCATGTAATGCTGGGCCTAATTTATAAGATTATATCTTATAAATTTCTAATTCTTCTAGTTTCCAAATAAGATAAGCAAACTGAGAGTAAAAAATCTCGAGAGTAAAAAAAGAGAGTAAATAAATACTAAAGTATAAAATCGAACATCCTGCTAAATGATGAGCGATATTGACTGACTACAGGACATCTATGAATGGGAACAAGATGATGTTTCCTCATCTATAAATATTAGAGGGAACATTTCACTATGTAAAATCAAGAGATAAAAGGCGGCTTAATCGACGTACGCGACTGAAAAAGATAGTGTGATTTTGAGAAGAAATGAGTAGAAAAGACCGATCAACTGCACGTGACTGAGATGGAAACTCATGAGTGAGAGTGAGAGAGAAAGAAAGTGTACAGGAGAGAGCGAGCAAGAGTGAATGACGGGAGGGAGAGAGGGATAAAAAAGTAAGAAGAGGCTAACGTCGCATTTGTTGGATGACGAAAGAGGATCCGTCCCCTCAACGTCGTGCTCGTCACCGTCGGCGGCTTCCCCCGTAGGAGGATTTCGACGGCGCCGTCAGTCTCCGGCCGGCGGCAGTGGGCTGCGTTTCATTGCTCCGTGAACACACGACGACGCGAGTGCCATACGACACTCTCCGATGCGGCTTTCCAAGGCTTAACCGACAACTGCGACGACGACTTTTGAAACGAGTGTGGGATTAAGCACGGCGGGAAGGAAGGAAGGAAGGAGGGAGGGAAGGAAGGAACGAAGGACGATGGCGTCAATAATCCTGCTTACGATGCTCCTGCTTCTCCAAGGCAACTATTTTCGATACTCTTGTTATAATGGGCGACTACCAATTTTATGACTTCCGCAGCTGCATCTCGTGGGAAGATTTTTTTCCTCCTCCATTTCTTTATATTCCGATCCGCTCTAATTCTGCGTATATTTTTTTTTTACTTATGGTGTCGACTCGCTTACTTATGGTCAGTGCTTCGTCTCACTGTTGCACTGTCCTCCCCCGAATTTCGACAAGTTTGGCTTTAACTAGAAAAATCCTGTTTACAATCGAATATCATTCATGATAAAATTGAATACATAGGCATAGCTCTCAAACTTAAATTTAGATTTTATTGCGAGTCTAACGATCACTATTATTCACACAGCGACTTTAGAACAATGTATTTTCGCGTTTGACACGATTTTTATCAAGAAACTTATTCTATGTATAAATCTAGGGAAATGATTGATTCATACTCACATAAAAAATGATAAGTGCAAATTCAAAGGAAGCAATTTCAATTAAAATTGAATATCGTCAAATAAAATATGAAATGCAGGCTTTTTAAAGAAAGAGCGCTTTATAGTGGAATTGAAAATACAAATGATGCTCTCGTGCTTTTAATGTCAATTGCTTACAGTAAAGGTCTTTGCGTTTATTTAAAATATCATTTATTCGATAAACAACGAATGTTTTCTTACTGATGATAGAAATGTTATTTATTTTCCGTTTGATACTTGAAAAACGCTGATGCTACATGTAACTCTTTAACTTGATATTTATTTATGTTTTTCCACTCTTAATATCTTGCTCTGATATTTAATATTTCTTTTGAAATCTTAACGATAACTGAAGTTAAGTATATTTTTAAAAAACAGAGCACGATTTAATATCTAAAATAATAAATTCAACAATAATTATACAAATAAAATATGTTTTAATACGATTTAATATCAGGAAATTTAGCAAATCTGAATATCAGTGAGTGAAAATTCATAAATAAAATAATTATTGTCACCAAGTATATCTATACCAATGTTTTTATTCAGTCTAATAACTTTCCCATTTGCTAATGGTGCGTTAATTAAGATTCGGAGTACTTTATCTTATGATGCTTGTTATTAATTGTAATTGCCTTCAATTTAAAAAGTGTTTTCGTTTTCTTAACGTAAGTTTTAGTTCTCACGTGAGTAGTCTGGGTCCATCTAATTGAACGACCTATCGTATCAAGTTTTAAGTAAATATTTTAGTGAGTCTTAATTTAAAATTAAAATTAATAAAAAAAAAAAAAAAATTAAAATAATTGTAAGAACGAGAAATTGTCTTGGATTATAAAGAATATTGTATTTAATGAATAATTGAGTGCCTTATTTGAATATTAATTTTTTTCCTCACAATTTTTCGAATGAATTACGAGTAGATTATTATTATTAGTTTGAGATAAGGCAATAATATTAATACATAATGTGTATTGTTTAACTATATTTCAAATCTGAGTTAGTTTCATGCAAATAATATATAGAGTAAGATGAGAGTCCGTCAGGTAAGAAGAGTTTAGTCGTTTAGCGTTTAATAAGTTTTAAAATGAATAAAGCAAAAATAGATATAATAAACAGAAAGAAGGAATGAAGAGAAGAATAGAGAAAAGTTAGGAAAAAAAACTGTGATAAAAGCATAAAGTTGTAGAAATAATTGCAATTCGAGACCGTGATCTCTCATGAGCTCCATTATAAATTTTAAATTAATATTCAAGCTATGAAATATAACTTAACGGATACTTGATGCATGCTGTACGAAAGCTGCTTGACGATTTTGTATGCTGATAAGGGACTGTCGAGAAGCTGTCAGATGTAACAAGTTGCGAGGATTTACAGGAGCACTCGCATGGATAAATAATTTTTTATGCATTGCTTGATCTCGAACATTGGTCTGATCTCGCATCCTGTTACTTGAACCGATACTATTTAAAATTATTTCTCCTTACAATGCATCCAGGGCCCGTTTTACACCCTTTGGGAAAGTTACACGTCAATATGGTAACTACACTCGTAAATGTAGGTTTACGAGTGACGGGTAGGTACGTGATTTTTATAGACATAGCTTTGGATAATTTTTGTCAGCCTCCCGTGCTCACGCAGAGTCACTGCATAGGAAATCGTCGGTTTTTCGAGTATCTTCGGTTTTAAGTATTCTTCGCTGAATTGAAAATTTTAAATTATATTTCTAGATGCGTATAGTCTTTCTATTGTAACATCGCTTAGTCTGTAACTCCGAAATAGAAGTCTAATTAGACTTTTTGTAACGAAGTCTTGTTAGAAGGCCGTTATACTGTTGTCTTCAAATTTAGAGAAGATTTCATTATTAACCGGCCTCGTGAATTTCTTGAGGCTGCGATCCAAATAATAAGAAAGTACTTTAATGTGCATGTTGTTTGGGCAGATGCTGTGGGCTTTGTGCTACCAAATGATTACTTAAAGATGTGTTGTGACCTCGGCGGCTCGTGGGCTGAGCAAAGGATGTCGTGCAAGGATTTTGTGGGTCCAGTGCTCGACTTAGAACTCGGTGAACAACCCGCCTGCCTCGAGTCCGTTGAAACTTGTTGTAGGAAAGCTTATCAGGAGGAGGCCTGTATCAGAGGTAGAATCGATGCCAGGACTGGTGCTGCTTGTGAGTCGCCCGATAATCCGGACGAGTATCGTCGCAACTGCTGCGAGGGATGCAAACTCGGTGATTTACATTTTTTACTTTATGATTTTCTTCTTTTCTGTCTCCATTTATTTTACAGAATGCGTTTAAGCTAAAATATCTATCATTGCAGTAATATGTTTTGTAATTATTAAGCGTATATATATAAACATGATATTCACAATGTTTTAATGGTAGTCTGATTCAAAGTTTTTGATGAAATCATTCGTTTTTCAATACACGTATGTACAATTCATGTTTCTTTAAGTTAAAATATTTTTAAAAGATGTATTTTTTTACTTTTGTAAATAAAATATAGAGAATCGCTTACCAATCTTACAGATTTGTTTAATTAAAATAGTCTTGCATTGTCTTATATCATGAAAATTAGTGCAGTATATCTTGGAAACTTGAAACAATTTAAATTTTTATAATTTAATTTCAAGCTTCTTACTGAAATATCGATTTACATGATCAGGTGATTCGGCAATAATTTACGTGAATAAATATACTAAATAGATATTTCGATAAGACATTTATTCGTTTCAATTAGTTAATAATATGCAACATTTATTTCATTATACAAATTTCATTGAGAAGTAAATCTCAATAAAAAGTTAAAAAATCTTCGCAAGGTATCTTAACTGGTTCAAGTGGCAAGGACTGTGCACCTAAGAAATTTAGCCGGGACGTACTGTGGGAGTGGATATTTATCAAATGCTGCAATGAAGCAATATCCACTACTACTCGAAGCAGTTCCAATGCAACAATAATTACAGATAGATCGCCAGCAACGAGAGATTTTATGGAAGCTACGTTAAAAAGTGAAGATATAGATAATGGCATAGATAAAAAGGTTGACTTAGTATCATCAATATATTTCAAATCAGGTAATTACTTTTATATTCATAAGTTATTGGTTGCGTAGGTGTAGCAGCAGCGAAGTGTTCTCATGACATTCTAGACATTTTTGTAGATAAAATTTATACCATTTGCATATACAGATCAAACAATTTATAGAAATTATATCATTTAAATGTATGAACTGACGTATTGTTTGATTAAACTACTTTTCATTAAAAATAATATTTATAGGAATCATAAAAGGTCAATATTTTTTAAACATATTGTCTCGCATATTATTTTGAATGAAAATGAAAATATGAAAGACAAGAACAATTGTTTTGATCCATTTAGTTTATTATAAAATAAAATTAAAAAATCATAAATATAAATATGTCAGTAAAAGCATTTGTTTCATATTCACATTTCGATTAAATATAAGTGTCATTTATATTTTTAACAGTGTCTACATAGACATAAACAACTCTTGGTAATTATTAGTTAACTATGGATATATTTATACATTAATTATTTTTTTTCTCTATTATTTCAATAACAATAGATAATGAATGTCTATTATTGAGCGGTATGCCATGTTCTCAAATCTGTGTACGTATACCTGGATCCTACTACTGCCAGTGTTACAAGGGCTTTATATTAGAAGAAGATGGAAGATCATGTAAATTAAATAACACAATGGATGAAGAGCAAAACACAACAATCGTGAACAACCCGTCCGTCTTATCAATAACTTCAACTTCGTTTTTCCATAGGAATTTTTCGTCTACCACACCGAAACCTTTGATTTTTGATTCGACATTACCATTGAATTTAACGGCTTCATCGGACATGTTAACATCTATGAAGTCAACCTTTTCAAATGTTTCAAGTTCAATTAAAAGCATCGAGTTGTCTTTGAACACATCAATAGCGCGAGCATCTTTGTTCCCGTCTAAACTCTCGACATTTGCAACTGAAATAAAATCAAAGTGGGCCATACCTTCCGCAGATGCGTTTAAAATATTCGCAATTGATGCGAAATTGCGAACGACGAGATCCTTACCAATAGAAGACAACGAACTCAATTTGCCGTGTCCAACTGGATATCGCTTCACTCTTAGTACTGAAACATGCGATGGTAATTAAAGATTACAAGTTTACTTTTTTCTTCTTCTAGTAAAAGCATAATTTTATAATGTTCACGCAAAATAATCATTGTGTTACATTCCTATCAACAAAATATCATTATTATTTGACAGTTCTCAGAGAATAACCTGATATATCATTGATTCCTTATACATCATTTCAATTATAACATCATTATTCATATTTCATCATTGTCATGTAAGATGGTAAATATGTAATTGTTAACAAGTATATGCTCACTATTGTAAAATGACGTTCTTTCCTCTTTCTCTGAGAATGAAAATAATTGATACATCAGATTTTCACTTATGTCCATTATCATCAAGCAGCTTGAATTTTAATAATAGATAACTTACGTAATCAATGAATGTAAAGCAATTATAGTAATGCTGTCATTGAAGGAAAAGAACTTGCAAGGGCTACTTCCGCTTATATTAGATCCATGCTCTATCCTCCTAGCTTTGTACTCGGCATAGTAAAAACGCTTTCGTACTTGCTCGATTTTAAATCATCCGCGCGCTTTACACACGCTGCTTTCTTGTTGCTTCCTTGGCGCTCGATTCGCTTTTCCGGCGTGAAAGCAGACATCGACGAGTGCAACGAGTTGCCGATTCCTGTCTGTCCACCAGGAAGTGGCTGTCAAAATATTAATGGTACCTATCGATGCCTTGGGCCTGAATCGAGGAGTGGTGCCGTTGAACAATGCGAATTTGGTTACCGTTGGAACTCCACCCAAGAACGCTGCGTCGGTAAGACCCTTAAGTCTTATTATTTACTGTTTATATCATTAATTTTTGTTTTTTTTTTTATTTTCTTTTATTTATGGGATAATAATGAAAAAAAATTGTAATTGGTATAAATGAATTTATCGATATTGTAAATAAAGTAAATGGTATATAAACCAAAACTATAAACTAATTCATTATAAACTAACTACAAACTAAATTACCTTTAAATCTTTATAATTTAGGAAACGTAGATTAATATTATTACAGTTTTGTAAATTAAAGATAAATTTTAAGGAATTTTGAAGTGGTATCTATCTATTACTATTAAATATGAAAGTAATATATTAATAAAATTTTTTTACCCCCTTTAATTAATAAGAACGCGAATAATGCGAATATTTGTTATTTTTTATTTATTTCATAATGAATAAATTACACAATTTTATTTCATAATACTTATTCTAAAGTTTTATTGTATGTTAAGATGTGAACGAGTGCTTGGAAAATATTCATAAATGTCTAATGGACGCAGAAAATTGCAGAAATTTAGATGGGTCGTATGAGTGCGAAGTGAAATGCAAAAATGGATTTATTTTTAATGGTAATTACGGAGCTTGTTTGGGTAAGAAATTTGTTTTTTCTTTCAATGTTTCACTCAGATTTTATAAACAACGTACGAAAAAAACTACTGCAAAATAGAATATTAATTTAAATACATTTTTAAATTTGGCATGTTATCTTTTCTTAATATAAATATTTTCATTAATATCATAATTATTAGATGAAAAGAATATTACTTTTCGAGAAAATAGTAAACGTATCTATAGATATGTGTAATACATATTTGTGTACACGTGATAAAATTAAAATACTTTAGAAGTCACATTTTGTTACTTATACTTTAACTTTAAAAACATTAAAAAGTGTTTGGCCTAAAAATATTTAAGAAATAAAATAATTATTGAAATCATTCTTTCAGTGTTCGTTTCTAATAATGTAATAAACATATTGATGTCACATGTATATATAGTAACTTGTAGATTTATTTTAAATTATAAATTTTTTTATTTATTTATTTTTTTTATTATCTTTATTCTATAAAATTAAATTATTTTTACTATTTATAAATTATTTATAATCACTAATTGACAATAACTTTTTATTTACATTTAATTATTTGTGATATTTTTCATTGTTTTATATTTCTTTATATATAAAAATTTAAGAATAATTATTTTATAAATAAGATTATTAAATAAAATGGATCTAATTGTATTTTAAATTTTTTAAATCTTATTATATATTATTCAATTATAGAATAATCAATCGCTTGTTTTCAATATATTATACACAATATACTGCACGTAGATTATGAAATTAAAATTATATTTTAATAAGTGTTTTTAAACTTATTTTTTAAAACTTTTAAATTCACACATTGATTTTTAAATTGTCCACCAAAAATATTATTTATATAAATGCTTGTTAGTCACTATAAGTATGCATTAAACATATTAAGAATAATTATTAATAATAAGTCATTAATAGTTATTAGAAATTTTTATAGTTAACAGATAACTTCCAAATTTTTCTTTCCAACAATTGAAAATTTTGCAATGCTATTTTATGTTAATTTCTTGAAATATTATGCATATGATTAATCTTTAATGAATGTTTATGCAAACATTTATGATAATAGAAGATGTCAAAACAACAATGAATTTATCAGATAAATAGATTTTATTCAAGGTTATAACATTAATCTAATTAAAAAAGTTTATTATAGTACTGTTAAATTTTAAATTAGATATAGTTTTAAGATCGATATATATGAATAATGAATTATATTTAAAAATTTCAAAATAAAATATTCTTCACTACCTTTTCAATATATATAATTTATTATTTGCAATAAATAGTGCTCAGCCCCAATAAATGATCGTAAAATTATGACGTTGAATAAAAAATGTTTACCAAATTGTAATACCAACATATAAATTAGTAAAATTTATCATTTAGAGATTATTGTAACTTTATAAGCATTTGTGTATTATACAAACTAAGAACTGAAATTCATATTTCTTTTACATTTTAAACATGCAAAATGTTCTGTAGTATCTATAATCATCTTATTTATATATATCTTATGTTAATATTTTTATGAAAATTTCTCTCTTATAAATATCTTCGGTGCAGTAATAAATTTATATTTAAAGTGCTGATGAATGAATTAATAAATATTTAAAACTTTAAAGTTTGTCATTAGTTAGAAAAATTTTTAATTTCCATATTTTTTTTTAATATTGGATTATCTTTATTTTACATCATATTTTTTATATAGTTTTGAAATTACATGACATTATTTCCGTAGTTGAAATATATTATCCATTATTCTTTATGAATGGACTAGTTTTATAAACAGGCTCATATATCTAAATTTATGTAAATGGAAAATCTTTATCAAAATTTTTTATGAACTAGATATACCTAGATTTTATTGTTCAAGATTCATGTATAATTCCAATTTTATTTATATTTTTTAATTGTTGTTGGCTATCTACATGCATTTAGATATAATATTTAGTAACTTTTAATTATTAAATCAATTTTCAAAATAAATAGCAATATTGTTTTATATGAACTATTAACAATTACATTGCTACGCATTATACAATTTTTTGGTGACAATTTATAATTATATTATATATGCTGATGCATTGCAGTTGAATGTATATAAATAGATTGTTTTAAATTTTCTAATGTCAAGTCTTAATTTCTTTATATAAATCTCGAAAATTTTCGTGGCTTCTAGATATCAACGAGTGCACCGACTTGACGAACGTTTGTCTACAACCTCACACAATTTGTGTCAACAGTCTTGGAAGTTTTGAATGCAGGAGCTTAAAGGAGTATGAGCATAATAAAGAACCGAACAATATTGGGAATGGATCAGATGATAGACAATCGAGTGATTACGATGGTTTTGATGAAGGGAGAGGTATACGAAATTTAAAATTTCGCCGAGAATTTCTGTTATTTTAAGCTGTTAATTGAAAAGAATGAAATTGTGCTTTATGGTTTAGATAGGCAAATATAAGAATTTCACGCAATTTAAGGAATATAATTTAATTTCACATTACAATTTAATAATTCTCAAGCTGGTTACAATTCACTAATTGTCTATGAAAATTACTGTCAATAGTGGATTAAATGATTGAAGCTCAATAAAATAGTTATTAGTGTAAAAAGCCGATGCATAAGTTTTGTTGTCCGTAGATATCAACGAATGTCAAGTGCGCGTGCAGCCTTGCGCTTCGGGTGAAATATGCCGGAACACCGCCGGTGGTTATGATTGTATCCCAGGCGGCTGTCCCCGGGGCTTTATACCTGCGGGTGATGCTTGCCAGGACGTAGACGAATGCGAAATTGGACTACATTCTTGTAGCACCCATGAACGCTGCCAGAATACCAATGGCTCGTTCACCTGCGAGCAGCCAAGGTCGAAGCCCAGAACACCAATAATCGAGTCACCCAATCTCCTCTGCCGCAAGGGATATAAGGTATTAAAAAGCCATACACGCGCTTTCACTTACCAACTTCGACTTTTACTACACACATTTTACATACACATTCGAACAGGCGTATGCTCATCAGATACTCGTACATTATGCATATAATTTTTTTAATTTATAAATCTTGGGAATCAATTATGAAGACTGTAGAATTTAAGTAATGTCGTATTTTGAGTCTTATAATTTAATTTTAAATTCGTGGTGATATGCTTAGTTCAGTCTAACATGCTTAGAACTATTACATAGTCGAAAATGTCTATTAACAAACTTATTGAGAAAATTATCGCTATTACATATATTTATTTATTAAGTTATGATAATAAATAAATTTTGAACAAATTTAATGTACGCATATTATTTATATGTGCATTAAAAGTGAATTTCATAAATTTATCAAATTATAGTTATAATAACAGTACGAAATAAATTAATTTCTTAATTATAAACTTTTTCTACATTATATATTAAATTTCAACGATTAAAATATTCGATGAATGTTTTGCTATATGATAAATTTTATAAATTGTTAAAGTAATAACCTACCCTACTAAATACAATGCTTTTATTTTCAATATAATTATTTTTCATGTACTACATAGTAAAGTAAAGAGTAATTAATAGACGCTCTTAATCAATGATATATTGAGTAATACCTTTGATGAAATTTTAAATCTTTTTCAAAAAACTTCCTAAGCGTCGATAGTGTTTGTTTGTGCATTTACTCGTGCTTTGTCGAACTTCTTCTAGGTTGAAAGTTTGAAGTTCGTATTTTCGGAATAATTTTTTTATTTGATTAAAGGCGGATAAAGTGTCTGGCAGTTGCGTTGACATAGATGAATGTGTCGAGGGTCCAGGATGCAGGGACCATGAAAGGTGTCGAAATTTACATGGCAGTTATGACTGTTCGCCACTTTGTGGTCCTGGTTGGTATTTTCAGCTTCAAACGAAGACGTGTCAGGACGTTGACGAGTGTCTTTTGGGTCACCACAATTGTCGACAGGTATTTCATCCTTTTCTATTTTCAAACTGTGTAATATTTTAAAATGTAGGTGGGTCGTGGAAATCAATAAAACTAGATAGATAGATTGATTAAAATTGCAAGGTAATTTTGTGTGTTCGGAGGATAGCGCACGCAGTATTGCCGCAACACCAACGGTTCGTACGCCTGCGAGACTCTCAGCGCCTGTCCAAATGGCTACCGCCGCGACCAGAATGGCAGCTGCGCTGACGTGGACGAGTGCCTCGAGGGTGTGCACACGTGCTCGCGCGACTCCCATCGCTACTGCGTGAATCGCGAAGGCGGTTACGAATGCATAACTCGGTTGCCCTCCTGCTCCCGGGGCTTCGAATACTCGCTGTTCACGCGCCAGTGTGAGGACGTGGACGAATGCAGGAGCGGCAGGGCAAGCTGCGAGGTCCGACTCAACGAGCGCTGCGTCAACCTGCCGGGTAGCTACAGGTGCGAGCGGCCCCAGCCCGGACTCAGAGCACACAGACAGAGGCCCGCGTGCCCGTCGGGCCATACCTACGACGTCGCCCAGAGGAAGTGCTCCGGTAAGGGAGCCGCGGACTAGTTTCGCTGCCGCCCGTCGTAGAGAAACATCTATCAAGTCTCTCATCTCCCTGCCCTTTAATGGAAGCTCGATCTGGCATCCCAGTTTTGAATTTCCATCGGAATATCATCGCCTGTACCTTTGCTGAAAGCGCACACGTTGATTTTCCATTACTCGGAATAAAATCCCCCCAAGTATCAATGCTTCCGACTGGCTGTTTGAGCGTTGACAGGATGCTGTTTGACATGATTGCGATGTTCTAAATTCCAAATTATAATTGGCCTGCTATTTTTGATTGTGTTCTGTTATCGAGATGTTATTGTAAGGACAGAACAGCTTTGCCACGGGAGTTCAGTAACTACGAAATTAAATTTTATATCCTATTAAGTATAATTTTATCGTTATTATTCGGAACATAGCCTTGCTTAGTCGACATTTGACTCCCAACACTCCTTCAACTTTGAAAAAGCAACTTCGAACGATTATTTTTACAGTTTTAAATAATTTCCGGAGTCAGAAAAGAAATTTGCTTCTTTTTTTTTCTTTCAAAAAGCGACACTTATATTAAAAATTTGAGCGCTACAAAATTACTTATTAGTGGCTTTATGCATACATTTAACGATTTTTTTTATGAACAACCGAAATACTTGAATTTTTTTGTCTACCTCAATTTCGATATTTATAAAAATTGGTATTTTACAAAGTTGATATAAACTGATCGATGATTTACAAGATATTTAATGTAGAACATAAACTTTTGGGTAGCGCGAAACTAGGTTGAGGTAATGTAAGGAGTAAGTTTGGTCCGAGATTATTTACGTAGCTCAACGGTCTACATTAAAAAAAAGTAAGAATTTTCTTTCAAAAGTTTGTGAATGTTGGCACTAAAACTATAACAGTCGTTCCACAACTGATTAATACTTATCATCATTTCGCAGATCAGACGTGCGTTCGGATATTCGCTCGCCTTAATGTATACGTGAACTAGATGAAACGCAACACGCGTTCGCGATTGGATATTTATAAATACATATTTCTCGAAAGCGCCCATCTTTGGAGCCCCAGACGTTGTTAATTTTTGTGAGGCTACTGCAATTTCGAATGTTTTGAATAACATCCGCGCGGACAATTTCATTCTCGAAAGTGGCTAATGTCTTATATTTATAGATCGCAGAAGAAAAGTAAATTAATAGAAATATCTTCATCGCCACAATCAATAGTAGATTCTCGAATATTTGAATCTTATATAGGAAGATTTTTTTAATGTTACTAGGTTTGATGAAGTGCCTTTTATTGAACTCGCAGCTTACAAAATATCCATTTTATTCAAACCCGAGTTGTCGAGTTACTAAAATCCGTACTTAAAAATATACCATTCATAAATTTTATCTGTGAAACCAAATGTATTTAAAATTTTGCACTTTTAAAATATGTACTTTTTTTTTAAATTTTACCCAATACATTCGTTATAACATTTTTAAATTGAATTACGCCATTTTGTTTGTTTTTATTATTTAAGTTTATAAGTATTTATTATTTAAATATTATATGTACGCATACGTTGCATATATGACATTAGTAGCCGGAAATACTCAAGACTTCGTATAAATGTTAAGTATAATATTCCTTGCAAGTTAAGTTTTATAAGTTATGATTGCAGTGCGCCTCGAAAGATACATATATGTCTACAATCAATGCGAAATTGCAAATGGAACATGTACATATTGGAACATGTAAATATACATAATCGTTAAATATCTATTAATTGCTCTTAAAAAATATGTAAAAATTTTTATTTTTATTGAAATTGACGGCTACGGGCATATTATAATTATATATAATTGATGTAGACCAATTATTTCATAATATACAATAGTTGGAATAATATAAATTTTATAGTCAACATTTGGCAATTCTGCATTCCATTACATATTATTTATTGTTCTGTACCGAGAACTTCGATTTATTTAAAAAAATATATTATATTGATTGTTTTTATATACGGAATATTTATTATTTAAAGGGAAAATAAAACTGCGATCAAACTAATGTTTGGACTTAAGATTGTCAGAAATTTTAAATTATGAAATGATTCGACCAATATTTTATTACAGTTCACTGGAATAGGTATATATTAATTGTATTTTATAAATTATTTAATAAAACAAACTTAATTCTTTGAATCTTAAAAATTCATACTCTTGAAATAAAATAACGACTTTTCAAAAGTTGTAAAATTCGTACGTACATTAGAATAACGAAAAATTTTTTTATCTTTTTTTGTACAATATGATTGTTAAGAAATTTGTGCTGATGCAAATTTTTAATAAAATATTATGATTAAAATTATTGTATAGAATTTATTTTATAAAATAATATGATTCCTATAATGTATAGTTAGACTTAATTGAATTTTATTAAGGTTCATTCATTAATTTTACTTTTGCAGCCACCAAAAATAAGATAGAACTACTTATTTGGTTATTAATAAATAAAATTGATTATATGTGTCTTAATTATTTTTTTTTCTTTGCAACAAATGGTTAATCTTTTATGTAACTTTTGCTATATATTTAATGAAAAATGAATATGTTTTTAGAAATAATAAGTCTGTTCAACTTTTTGTCGTGAAGTATTCATCTTTTTAACTTTTTTACATTTATAATTATAATCTTTTTATCGTAGCATCTTATTAAGAAGAACTCTTCTTCTAAAGGTATTAAAAATATTTTTAACATTAATTTTTTAGTTTTCAGATTTCACTACTCATTTTTCTTTTAGGATTCATGTTCTGAAAAAAGGCTTTATTGTATGACACATCTTACCGTTTTCATGCGCTTTCTTTTTTCTTTGCCAAAGCTTTCATATAATATCGTGATAAACTTTTCATTTAATACAATTATTTTACAAAATTTTATTAATATCTTGCTATTATAATTGCATGCATAATAATGCTGTTTAAACCATTAAATAATTACTGAATTTATTCCTCTGGTGGTTAAATTATTCATTTACAAATTATCTTTCTCAACGACAGATATAGATGAGTGCGCCGATGGGACTCACAATTGTGGCAAACAAAAATGTTACAATTTACCGGGTAGTTTTCAATGTGCTAAAGCTCCACTTCCCATTATAAGAAGAAAGCCAGGTTTTTCATCGACAGCCGCTATTGGATCTATTCGAGATGATAATTGTGATATCGGAACTAGGTATGTACAATAATAATAGTATTAATATTAAAAAATTAAAAAAAAATAATATAAATTTGAATGTTTTTAATAAGTTCAATCAGTTATTGCATTTGTCCAAAAATTAAAAAAAACATATATATATATATATATATATATATATACAGGTACGATGTGATCCGAGGTGGATGTGTAGACGTGAACGAGTGCGAAGAAATCGACGATGCGTGCAGTAGCAACGAGGAGTGTAGAAATACGCCCGGGAGTTTCCATTGCGTTTGTATCCTGGGCTTCCGCAGGGATGAATTGACGCAGGCGTGTGTTGATGTGAATGAGTGCCAGTTGGAGAACGACTGTTTGTCCTCGCAGCGTTGCGATAATACAATTGGTAGTTACACTTGCGTTCGGTTCTTGCCTTGCGGTACCGGCTACACACTTAATGCCGCCACGGAGATCTGTGAAGATGACGACGAGTGCAGTCTTGGTACTCATGACTGTGGTTCAGGTTATAGTTGTCGCAACACCCACGGCAGTTATAGGTGCGATAGGAACAGGATCAGGACAACGAGTACTCAGAGGCCAACTATTAAAAGGAGTCGTAGGCCGACTGTTAGACCGACCTCTGCAGCAATCTACAGTACACCTCGGTAATTTGATTTTCATTGGCATGAAAATATATCGTTAATAATTTCTATCAATTACTGCGCGATCAGTTTTATAAACATGAATATGCAAATTTTCTATTCTATTTTAGTTTATTTATTTCCTTTTTTTAAATCAAGTGTTATGTAATAGCAGCATCGAAGGCGTAGGACATATAACGAATATTATTCTTATTTTAAAACGAATGTTATTCTTAATAAATTATTTTAAAACTAATATTCTTGTTTAGTATAATAAATACTAATGCGAGTACAACTACCATCATGACTTCATCAAAACCTAGAACTTTGAGCATACAAAGAGCTATTGTTACAACTACAACTACAGCAAGGCCGATGACAACTGTAAGTACAACACACCAACACAACACAACAATTTCAAGTACTACAACGCCTACAACTGCAACTTCTATGCCAACTGTACTTACATCTAATGATGCAATAACAACGACTACTTATAAAAATATATTTACGCATAAGCCAAAAAAGATAATCATTACAACTACAACTACTACCGAAGACATACCAACTGTGGGTACTTTAAGAACTACTCCTTATACCATAAAGTCTATTATTCCTCTTCGGTAAGAATTTTAAATAGATATAAATACTAAAAATATTAAAGTTGAATTTATTGCCATTTAATATATTGAATTATTAATATACCAATTTCAACTATAAATCGTATTTTTACTTGTAGATTAAAAATAAAGTGTTTACGTGGTTTTGAAAACGATCCTTTTGGGCAATGCATCGATATTGATGAATGTCATAAAAATGTCAATATTTGTGGACGTCAACGTTGTATAAATACAATCGGTTCTTACAGGTTTATTATACGAATCTATCTTTTATTCAAAATATATATTTTTAAAAACAGCTAAGATTATAAGAAGCTTTTTCTTTATAATACAATAAATGAAAACAATTTTAATTTGATTAAATTCTTCCTCAATTTAAGTTCTTTACTGCATATAAGGCTTTATTAGAAATATTATTTACTGATGGTATTAAAAAAATACATTTAAAAGAAAATTTGATTATATTTTAATAAAATCATTGCAATCAAATTATTTTACAGGCGGTACAACGTATCTGGAATTAAAAGTATTTAATTCAATAATATCCACTAACAGCGTTCAGCCAGAATTAAAATATGAAAATCTTTATATAGTGTATAAATGCTAACAGTTTAAAAAAAAATCATTAGTTTTTTATACGAGTAATCTAGATATTATGAATAATAAAGAAATTTTCTTTTACTTTTTTAACAAAGATTTTCAAATCTTAGAAGTTTATATAACTGCCAAAAATAATTTTCATATTTATTAATATATGAACTAATACCGATATAAATTTATAATTGGCTGACTATGTAGATGCGAAATCCGAAAAATTTGCGGCATCGGTTATGCTGCTGATCCCATCACGTCGCAATGTAAGGATATCAATGAATGTGTTCAAGGCTTACACAAATGTGGTCCTGAGCAGACATGTGAAAATAGACAGGGAGGATATATTTGTTATTGCCCAGCAGGTAAAAGAACATTTGTAGCTAAAATAGAAAGAGAAGTGGTAAATGATTTCCTTGATTAAGTTCATATAACATAGCATAAAAGTTAAATGCCTTACACAATGGCTTAATGTTAAATAATAGACAATATAAATATATATTCCCGACATCGGTGAGATTTATGAATACACCATAGGCTACGAAGTTGGAGGAAGTCATAACTGCATTGATCTGGATGAGTGCGAGAGGTCATTACCGCGGCGTCTCTGCGATGAAGGAGGTCACTGCGTTAATACCTTGGGCTCGTACCGCTGCGAGTGCGATTTTGGCTTCGAGGAGGAGCACCAGAGTGGCGGATGTCGGGATGTGGACGAGTGTGCGGCTGAACCTGGGCCTTGTCAGCAGGAGTGTTACAACACTTGGGGCAGTTACAGTTGCGGTTGCGGACCCGGTTACCAGCTCAGGCCTGACAATCGTACTTGTGAGGACATTGATGAGTGCAGTGAATTCAAGAACACCAGCCTCTGTGTAGGTATTTGTGACAACACACCCGGAAGCTATGTGTGTCGTTGTCCCGACGGCTACAGACTCACCGATGACGGTCGCACTTGCCAAGGTAGATACATACAGGTGACAGCTGATCGTAGCCTAAGCACATTCCTTATGTTTTTCAATTTTCATTTTTGTAATGGCTTTGTTTTCCTTTCACTGATTTTGTTGATAATTGAGTTCACGGATTCGTCATTCATTTTATAACTGAAAGATCATCCCTACAGGTGCGCTGAATACAGTGCGTTAATTTTATAATAAAATTATGTTAATGTTAATCGATGTTTGGTCGATTCATATGATAACATTTCATATGCAAAATTCAAGTTTCCTCATACCTATTAATCTAACATTTATAATTTATTTAAACCTCTTTAATACATCTAATTAATAATGCTTAACATTCTTTATTTTTTTTTTGGTTCACTTAATATTTTATTTCCTGAATTCCATGAAAAAAGGAAGCTTATAAAATCTTGAAAATAAATGAATATAATAAGAAAGATTTAACGATACTATTGAGTTAGGTAATATTAACGACTCTGGGAAGGAGGTAATTTAAAGACTTTTAACATCGATTGCTTAGATATTATTATTATTAATTTTAATGCTGACAATATTATTAGAATTTCTGTTATTAGCGTCTTATTAGTATTTCAGTACAATTAGCTTTGGTTTAATATTCGTTTAACTTAAAACATCATTAAAAACAAGTACAATTATTACTTAACGATAGATTTTTAACAATTTCTTTTTATTAATAATACAACGAAAAATATCCAAATACTAATGTATAGATAATGTGTAAATGAAATATATAAATTTATTTTTACTATGAACCAAAATAATTTTAAGAATTTATAGTTACATTCTACAATTACTTCCGTCATTTAATTTATTTATTTTAAATATTTGATGTAAAAGTAAATGCGCAAAATAAAAAAGTATGTCGTGTTCTTTCGTGTAATGCGATTATCACTCTGAATTTATTACAGTGAAAAAACAAAATTCAATAACTTAATATTTAAGTTTATAAATTTTGAATCGATTAAGAAATAACATTTGTAAATAACAATGAGATTTTTGTTTTATTCGATTTATTTATTGTTAAAACAAGTTAATTCGATTTAAAAACTATTAACTTTCATTTAAAATGATAGGCAAAAAAGATGAAAAATGGATATAAAATTTTCTGATTAATTTAATAACGAATATACGGTTATTTATTATTTCATTGGAAATGATAATAGACTGATTTACTGCTTCTTGAGTAGCAAAAAATTGCGATTAAATGTTGCGCTGTTCATTAACCCTTGACCTGAATTGGAGCTTATATTTTAATCAACCTTGTAATACATGACTCCTTAATACATATTTTGTTCGAGTATTTAATCCTATCTAATATAATTCGGTCGATTGTTGAAAAAAAAGAAAAAGAGAAGAAAAGAAGAAAAGAAAAAGAAAAACCTTATATTTACGTATTTTTATTTCACGTTTTAGATATTGATGAATGTGCTACCGGCGTCGTTTGTAAAAAACAAGATGAAATTTGTCAAAACGTCAGAGGCGGATTTAGATGCAACAAAATCAATTGCCCTCCTGGATACGAACACGATCTGCAGAGAAAAAAGCACGTTATCTAACGTTTAATTTTGTATAAAATCCCTCAAAGGGAAGAAATTTTTACGTTGAATGTTTTTCAAATTTATGTTTAACGCTTTACTTTACATAATTAATAAAGTAATGTTTATTTGATTAATAACGCGCTAGTACATAAATTATAATCAAATATAGATTTCCAGTGATTAAAATATAAATATTTGTTAAAGGCATCTAATAATTAAGTTACTTTAATTTCTGCAGTTTTCGGATTCTTTTTTATTTATATTATTCACAAACATATTATTATCAGAAAAATTTAATAGAAATACTTGCCTCGTACAAGACAAAATTAACAAGCTTTTACCTACAATCACAAGGTACAATATCAAGGCTTAGTTTTTTTTTTTTTTTAAATTGCTATTACTGTTAGATTATATTGTTAAAATAAAATCTTGATAATGTTGATCATTTTGGTTAGTAATGGTTGTTGCACCGATATTAATTATCATCCAAGATTTGTCGAGTTATCGAATAAAAGTAACCAATCGAATGCTAAGAGCTTGGAGAAGCGAGACTAATCGTATTTGTTCACCTTTTGCGCTAATTAATAGCTCGAGATTAATCGTGACTCATTTGATCATTTTGCAGCCGCTGTATGCCGGAGAGTCCGTTTTGCCCAATTCACGACCAAGCCTGCTTCCAGCGACCAGCTTACTATACTTACAATTACATCAGCATCGTTTCTTTGTTCCCGATACCAGCTAGTACGGGCGAGCTCGAGCTCTTCACGATGCGCGGTGCGTATAAGCTCTTCGATTCGACCGTGAACTTCAGTATGGCCTTTATCGGTGCGAGTGCCCCGCCACACGTCAAGCCTGCCACGGAATCCTGCTTCGCTCTACGTAAACCATATCCCGCGCAAGCGGTCCTCGTGTTGACACAAAGTCTCGAAGGTCCTCAGGACATCGAGCTCGAATTCTCCATGGAGGTATACGGGCCGAGCGGAAATTTTGCAGGAAGTACCTCCGCCAAGATCTTTATTGTCGTCACCCAGTACGAATTCTGAACAATGACGCAGTTCTTAAACTTAGGGCATCCTTCGAATATTCACCTTCGAGTAAGCAAAAGCTTCACAAAAAATACCAGTTGTTTAATGAGTTTGTTTGCACTTAATTTGTGAATACCGAAACGAACGTCATCAGCAACGAACTTTTGCGCTAGGGTTCTTATGCTAGTATTTTATTAAAATTAGGTGTACCAGATATTTTATATCTTGCGTTATGTAAAATATATTTATATGAGTAAATTTAGTAAAGGAATAGATTAAAATATTTTATTATCTTTCTAAAGACATAAATTTTTTACTTTTCTCGCGAATACAATTACATTTAAAAATAAGGGGATTGATTTTATAATTTTGACAAGAAAGATTAATATTGCAATTGAATAAGTCTATTTAAATTTATTCCTTTTCCAATGTTTCTTTATATTATTATACATTACAAATACAAATAATTATTGTCTTAATTTTAAAACAATTTTTATGTTCAAAACATGTTAAAAATCATATAGTATTTAAATTTTATTAGAAAAATGATTACATTCCAATAACTATTATTAATTCAAACTATAATTTTTATAATAAAGTGATTTTATATTCTCAAAATATGACAACATTTCTGGGACTTTTTAATTAAGCTTTAGCGTAATAAAATGTTTTTCATAGTTATTTGTAGGCAACGTTATGCGAAAACTATTCAATTAATCACATATTGCAAAATGTTTATTTCAAGATACTTGGACAATAATAATTGTAATTCATCTTGAAATTCAATATTGTGATAAAATATCAATATTAATGTTTATATTATAGTTGATACTTTATGATGCTCAATGCTCGTAATATATAATCTAATATCATTTTTCAAGTATTGTATGAATTAATTATATAGAACAGTCATATTCTATAACATTGCATTATTTCGATTAATGTATTACCAACACAGAGTCTCGAGAATGTAATAGATTTGTATACAGTAACAAGTATGATAACCGACTTAAGTTAATTGTTAAAAAATAATATCTACAATTTAAATATATTATGAATAATTTAAATAGATAATTCAATAGTTATGGAACTAATGTTGCAATCTTATTAATTAAATCTAAAAATCAAAAGAAAAGTTCGATACTTTAAAGTATCAATATAACAATTTATGTAAAATCGAATATAAAGTATAAAATAAAACTGAACCTATCAAATAATCACCTTTGTACCGCATCACATGTAAATATAGTAAAGGATTTTAATAAGTACATCTAGCAAGAAAGAGCTTTTCAGATTTAAAAGTGAACTCTAAATGACACTGGAACGGAACAATGGCTGGATTATATAAGATACAAAATTTAACCTTGAGATCTTTACTTTATTGAGATTCTTTATTGAGATTCTTATCACGTGTGTAATGAAATGACTCGTATAAAGCACTTGATAGCGTAATATATTATTGTTTCCACTTTTATTCAATTCTCATTTGTAAACTCTTATAACTAGAGAAAAGTTCTGATAAAAAATAAAGTTCGCGGCATTATTATTTTACAATTCCTTTCACCTCCATAACAACATCGCCAGATTTATTTTTTATACTTTACATATTCTTTTTAATATTGCAATTATAGCCAATTATAAATGGTTGATTTTGAAGTTATAAAGTGCTGTAAACTTTCTTTTCTAGTAGTATACATAATGTTGGCCTCAATCTTCTGAATTCAAATAAGTACTCAACGGAAGAACTTAAAAAATGAAGACGTTAATTACCATTGTATTTAACTTCACTCAGAGTATGCGCAAATTATACGCACATACATACACATACATACACGCATCCATAAAAATACACATATAGCATAAAATCTTTTGATTTGTATCAGTCATTCGTTATTAATATGATTTAATAGCAGAAACAATTGTATGAATGCAGATGGCCTTTTGACTTTTTTCTTCGAATAACTTCCCTGTTAAATTTTTTGTTTAGTTATGATATACGTTATATATGTTATGTATGTTATATATAAATAGGTGACAGTATGTATATATCTGTATACATGTATCTACAAATGTAGGAAAAAAGTTTTTACGTTATACTTGGTTATTAATTTAGATTATTTCAAGATGTACTGTAATTCTTTTTAAATATTGGGATTTTAATAAAAGCGTATAATTAATGTTTCATAATTATAAAAAATTTTTAAATAGCAATTATCTTCTTTATTCCTTAATATACAATTAAATACGTATATAACAATCAAAAGCAAATTTAATCATCGTTAATTGATTAAAATGGTTTTATTTCAATAAACTTAATAAAAGTTTGAGTACAAAAATCTTAAAAAAACAACGATTTTATTCCAATAATACATTTTAAACTAATATAGTACGATTGACAGATTCAAGCGTATTACTAAACATAAATCTGAACAATAATTTTGTAATAATATATAATTTATCTATTACACTGCGCTCAATTATATATTTAAATGAAACCAATTAATACAACGTAATATGTTAAACTTATTTTTGTCGAATAGCTAATTCTTTATAATTTTACTAATACAATTATCAGAATATATTTATAATTTGTTGAAATCGTTATGTTACTCTGCATTCCCCCTGAATTAGTTTAGAAAAAGAATTATTGCATTAACCCACATTTTGTAGATAATATAATCACAGATTAACAAATAAGATAAAATATCGATAAATTGTTATATAGAAACAACAAATTGGTTAATGCAAACCCAAAATAATAATCAAATTCTTCAACCTTTTAACCAGTTTTTAACCTGTATTAATGACCAGCCAGAATATGCATATGAATTTCAGAATTCATAATCATAAGCTCGTGAAGATATATTTTAGTATGATATATTTTATTAACGATGATTTATCAAATATCGCACCGAATCATCACACTGTTTTATTTTTGTAATTGGAAAACCTAAATGCAGCCTTGAGTCTATTGGCAGTGTTTTTCTGCCATGTACTATGATTGAAAAGACTTTTATTCTTTGCTATCTTCTTCTTTGTTATCTCTAGGCTTTATTTGAGAATGATTGACTAGGAGGCATATAAATATATACCTCAACAAGTTTTTATTTTTTTTATTTTTTGCAAATAAGTAGACGTATACACGGTATGACGCGTATGGCATAGAAAATACGGCATATATTTTTTATACACATAGATTTTTTCGATTATTCAATCATTATCACATTATCGTTGTTTTGGTTAAACTTATTATTTAACCAGTTATATTTCTTTCTTATTAATTAACTATATACGAATATATGAATTTGGCATTTTCAATTGGTATGCAAATTAAGTCGATCTAGAGTATTTATGATGAATTATTATTTGTTTTCTAACGCAAAAAAAGATAAGAAATTAATCTGCATTGTATATAAATTGATTTGAAAAGTAAAGAAAAATAATGTTTTTTACAAATAATTATCCGGCATCAATTTAAACACACCAATATAATTTAATATTTCCCTGATTGATAATAACATATTGAGATTTCTTACTTAAATCATATTGATTTTATGGCTTTAGATAAAAACAGTTGATAAGAGTAACACTTAATGGAGGATTAGAAAGAAATATAGAACTCGTATATTACTTAAGCCATTATTATTCGGATATATTCAACTTATTCTGTATATTCAAGTTGATATTATGTCATTGATTGAATCGAAAAGTATTTATTATAATTACAAATTCACTAATGAATAGAAATGCATTGTTCTACTAGCTGCATTTTGCAAAATTTAGATCTAAAACTTAAATCTAAACTTTCATTTCTTCATTTTCTAATTTTTAGAATAAACAAAAAAGTGTATAAATTAATTAATGGCAAATATTTTTAAAAAGCAAAATGGCCAAGGATGCTCATGTAGGAGAATTTTTAATTAAAAGGTCTATCAATTTTTGGCACTCAGATGCTTATCGAATTACAGAAACAGACAATACGATACTCATTATTGTTATTTAGAAATTTTTTACAATTTTACTACTAACTGCAGACGCCAAAACTTCATTAAGTACACTAAATTAAGGTAGTGCGAATGAACTAGGGAATTAAATTTCAAACTTCAGTCGCAAACGTAGCTCCTTTTTTGATACATATTTAGTACGTTAAAACATATATTCATAAATGATACCTCTAATATCTCTAAACCATTTATGAAGTATAATTTTAGCACTCAATTCCTATAATGTATTGTTTAAAATAGTGATAGACTTGTTTATTATCTTTTACAGATATTTGGTTGTATTTATGAGATCTGTAACACTTTTATTTATTATTTTTTAATTGGATAGTATTTTATTAGATATTTTTATGATATAGTAATAAGTGTTGTTCTGATACAAAAGCATGGGGCAACCAGTGTCTATGATTACGAATTATCCATATCATTTTTACATGTGTCGTAATCATTTTAGCTAAATTTTATTTTTAGACATTTCAATTGTAATTTCTCACCGGTAGCAATAGTGTTTTTCGACATCGTTTAACATGAAGGTTTTCAAGATCTGTCACAACGATGATATCGACGACAATGCCATTATTGAAGACTGATTGAGACGATTATAAGTTTACATTTAGACTATCATATATCACTATGCTAGAAATTTAGATAATAAATTAAGGTAGATCGAATATGGCAATACAAATAACTTATTAATGTATACAAATCAATATGAATATAATTAATAAAAATAACTAATATTATCTGGTATAGTCCTACTTGCATCTAAGATTCGTGCATTAATATATGCATTACAACCGATGTAAGACCAGAAATGTTTTGAAATATCAAAACGGAACCAACCAATCGAATTTTTTTTATGAAGATGATAGCATAAGATTTCAATAAAAATTCGCTGATAGAACATTGACATTACTGATATATCAAGATAATCAAATACATAATGCGAAGGGGAAATATATGGAAACAAAATGAAACATTTACAAGTGTAGCAGAACACGTGGTCAATAGCAGGATTCAAAAAGAGTCCCTTGACGACCGTGACAGAGATTAGTATGAATAACATCGAAATATTTATTATTAATCATTAATGTTCTATCCGCGAAACATGTATTGTCGATTTTCCAAATCTGACATTCAATCATGTAAAAATGTTTATGTTGTTCTAGATTCAAACAATCTTAAACGTATAAGTTTGCATACAACATAGTTAAACAACAATATTCTTCTACTTTTTCTTTCTCTTCCTTTTAAATTGTATATAATTACTTCATATTTCATTAACTAAAATTAATCATTTAAAAAAATGATATATTAACTAAGTTATTGCTTTGATTTCAATAATTGCTTATAGGATTATTTGTTGATTATTCTACGATGAAAACGAAATGTTTGACTGTGAAATGGATTGCCGAAAGTTTAAAAAAATTAAGAAATTTTCGAACAGTGTGAAAATTTTGATGGCAGAATTTTGTATGACACATCTAGATACGTATATCACAGTCATGTTATGAAACTTTAAGATTCTATACTCTGCATAATACAAAATGTAGAGTTTATTCGTATCATCAGGAGCTCCCAAGTAATACACGACACATTATTATAAATTGCCGTAAGAGAGCGCTTTCATTGAAAAGATACTTTTAAATTAGTCGACAAGTCGATCGCCAGATGATAAGCTCGCCTAACATAAAAAAAGAGGAATCGCTACGTACAATTATGTTAGAAAGAAAAAAAATCAAAGGAAAATCATGAATCATCGCTTATAATTACATCGAACTCACTTATAACGGGGAAACCTTGTAGCCCTCCTCGAGAACACTGAAGATAGATAGGGAGAGGGGGGGGGGGTAGCTAGGGAGTCTACGCAGTATCAAGCTCGGCAAATTCCTTGGTGACTTTGTAGATGTAGAGGAGCCTATCATGGAGCTCGGGGCTGCAGCCACTGTTGCGTAGCTCGTCGAGTTGATAAGTAGAGGCACGGCGCTCACCGTCGATATAGGTGACAAAGTAACCTCCGCGTGGCTGCTGCGATACAATAAGTTTCGTGTGATCCTCGAGGAAGTTCATTTGAACGAGGGGTACATTTAGCTCCATAACGATGGTTTTGCTCGTGCGTAGCCAACGGTGCATTATCGGTACGTTAGCATTCCTTGCGTCACGTCGCTGACCACCCTGCACGGCGATTTGGTGCTCCGTGATTTCGCCACCTAAGCACACAGATTACATTCGATTAGTTGACTCTCGTGAAATTCTTAATTATGCCATTCGTTTAATGTAACAAATTTGAGCTCAAAAGTATGCTATGTGTAGAAAACAAATTATGTCGTTACAAATTTTCGAGTACCTACTTATGCTTACGAATTTTGCTCTTGTAATAT
Organism: Ceratosolen solmsi marchali; assembly: GCF_000503995.2. Classification (NCBI taxonomy): domain Eukaryota; kingdom Metazoa; phylum Arthropoda; class Insecta; order Hymenoptera; family Agaonidae; genus Ceratosolen; species Ceratosolen solmsi. The sequence goes on from NW_011948412.1 coordinate 1,032,174, forward strand.
TATGGAGACACGGATAATTTATATTTTGAAAGAAATTTAAACGACTAACAGATGATAAAGTATTAATTTCTCTTCTTAAATCTGAAATTTAAAAATTTGGTTTTTCATAATATAGTGGCTTAATATATTTGCTGAAAATTTTATTTTAATCGATAACTCAATAATGAGAAGTATTTGTTATATAAAAGAAACAGTTTTTAAATACAAGTTTTCATAGTTCCATTGCTGTATTGAATTTTTCTTTTTTCAAGAAAGAAAATATAAAAAAATTTGTTATAAAATTTTTCAAAAATTCTTAATAATGCCATCAATTTTATTATTTGCTTATAACTTTTGCAAATATAATTCTTATTACTAGCTGTACATAGTAAAAGTTATAAGAAGATAAAAATTCTTTCAATTAAATTAATGTTTATCCTTGCAATTATGATTATTTTTTTGTTAACTTTCAAGTTTAAATTGCCGATTATAATAAATTAATTTTTATTATAAATCAGAATAAAATATAATAAATAATTTATAGTAATTTGAATATTAAATACTCTGTTGTGTAAAAAATAATAAAACAATAATTTTAATAAATTCATATAAATAATAAATAAAAATTATATGTGTTTGCTATTAATCGATTAAATACTGAAGATTACAGATAACAAATATTATGAATCAACATTAATAACATCATTACGTATAACTATAAATATTTTTGTGAATATGAATATGATAAACAAACCTCTATTTAATGTAGATTTATGTAGTTATAAAAATATCTATCTTTCTTTCGGACTAACTTTGTATTTTTTTTTAAAGCAATAATGTCGTAAAATATTGGATTATTTGAAAATGAATATGTACAAATGTTTCAAAATGTAGTAATTACTTTTTACTTAAATTATATAATTACATCTTGATGTTTTATAATTTAATTGCTTTTTAACAATATAATACCAAATTAATTTAAAAAAGAAAACATGCGTTATTGCCTTTGTGTTTGTGAGAAAATAGAAATATATATTTTTTATTTGAATGATTTTATATTAATAGAAAATGATTTAAAATTAAAAAATTTTGTTTAATTTATAAATATTATAAAGTTTATTAAAAGCATTAGCTGAATATATATGTAGAATATATTATTAAGTTGTTGAAGCCATGGAATTCGTGTTGCATTATCGGACGTGAAGTATAGAATAGTGTTATAATAAATTAACATTATTGTCTATTGACCATTATTCATTCATTGTAATATGCAATTCATATGTAAATAAAATATTCAAAGTACATAAATTTTTCATTGATTTTACCTTCCGTTAAATGTTTATCCATATAGTCTGTAAAATGTCGTAGTAAGTCAAGCTTCTTTTGCAAATCTATAGGGATATTTCTTTCGCGATTGTATCTTATAATTTCACCATCCGTTGTCATATACTCCACTCGTCTGAAATATTTAATAATATTAACACAAAAATGTATTAGTCTTTGATACAACGTATATTCAACTATTCTATACTTTATTAAAAAAAATCAATTAATTTTACTTTTAGTTGATCTTGTTTGTAAAGTAACTGTTTTTATAAGATAAACAATTGTTTTAACAAATATTTCATACATAAAGAAAAATAGTTAGTTATACCACACAAAATGTTTTTTATTTATTTTTTTTTTATACAAGCCTTTCAGCACTTTCATAATATATATGAATCCAATACGTTATACAATAAAAAAATTATAAAATAACAAAAACTTTTTTTATTTGTGATTAATTAATTACTTTATCCATAGTAGTAAAGCATGCAAAGTGATTGGATGGATCATTTGAGTAATTTAAGCAAATCCAGATATGGTAACAAAAATGAATAATTGGAAATGTTATTGGCGCTTCAGTCCTCCGATATAAGTACATTGATTAAGATTTAATAAGCATGACTTAATATATGCAGCTATTATTAAAATAGTATTGTCCCTTCCATTACCTCCTATCATAAGTGTAGCTCATTTTGGTACTGTCGTTGAAGAGCACACCAACGGACTTGTCCGACAGTTGAAAGGCCAGGCCGTACTTGTTAGAGTAGTCGATCCACTTGGTGACGAAGAGGGGAGCATAATCATGAACGAGGGGCGGGTTGCATTCGGATGGTGGACCCTTTCCCGTAGCTGCGAGGCATTCTTCGAGAGCCTTGCTTATTTGCTGGCTATGTGTCGCGGGTCCCTCGAGTCCTGGGCCCAGATCCCCTTGTTGTTGCTGCTGTTGCTTTTTTCGCGCCTCCAAACACATAACACTGCTGATCCTGCGACGGAAGCGCGGCAACTTGGGCAGACGCCAGCTCGCTAGCCAGCTCGACACCTTCTTTTTGCCCTTGACCTTGCTCTTCTTGCTGGTCTGGGAAGACTTGTGTGACAGTCCCGAGCTCGACTGTGGTTGCTGCATGTGCTGTTGGATTACCTGCTCCTGCTCGTTCACCTGGTAACAAGTTCGCATTTGAGTGTATCTGCGTTTTAACGCACCCGTTTGCGTCAAGAGGAAACGAGCTTATTTTTTGCGCGCGCTTCTCTATTGGCATGCGTGCATTATTTAATAATTTAGAGTTGCTTCATTCGTGAAGGTTGACACTTTGGTCGATACGACGAAACAGCTTCGCACTTCAATGCTCTACTTCCTCCTATTAATTTTAAAATACTACTCTTAACGCTCAGTTTTATTATGAAAATACACACACATACACACACATGCGCGCGCGCATACACAAACGCGCGCGCGCGCGCGTACACATGCAGCGATATTTGTCTTTTCATATAAAAATACCAGCATTACCATATTGCTTTAGTGCTTTCTTTTTCTTTTCTATGCTTAATTCATTTAAATAATAAAGATAATTTTCACCTTCCACATTATACTACAGATATCAATATAACAATAGACATTTTTTAAATTACGTTGAAGAATAAAATGACAATTTTTAATGAATATACTTTATAAAGTTGATGTTATTTATCATTATCACTTAAATGCACATGCACGGAGACACACACAAAATAATGATTTTCTCAATTTTGTCAATTATTATTGAAAATTATGAATCGTCATATCCTTTTCTTCGAGAATATTTCTTTTAAATAATAGTTTTAGATTATTATAAGTTGATGTATGAAATGTAAAATTTGAAGGTATAAATATTTTTTTATATAATTTGATTTTTATCTTAACCAATACTCTGTAGTAATAAAAATTATTTTATTTAATTTTTTCAATTTAAATAATATTCCATTGATTGATCTGTAAAAAGTTTAAATTGACCGAATACTGATTTATAGTGTTAATGAATAATATGCCTCGTCCGTTCATTGTATGTTTAGTAATTTTTTTTACCAATTATAGTTTTATATGCAGCAAAATTGTGTTCAATTGAAAATGTTTATAACAATATATATCATCAATATATAATTTTTATTTAGAATTGCATGTATCAAAATTTTTTTAGAAAAGCTGAAAACTATATTATCGGGTTATAACTTTCGTAAATTCGTTATTTTTTAGCATAAATTTAGTTGAGATGTGTTCGAACTATAAAGGGAAACGGATAATACAAATTCTATAATTATATTGTTCAGTATTAATATCGGTAATATAAAGTTATTATAAGTGATGTAAAGTTTTCAAATTACGAGAATTCAATTATGAAAAATGCAGTTCTATTCTATCAAATTTTTACAGATTTTTGCAATAAGGCACGCGCGTTTATATGAAATGCATAATATTGACGTGTAAGAGTAATATGATGCATAAGATGTTTATGATAACATTGGGAATTTCGGCCCGGAGAAAACTTAAACGAAACTCACAAAATCGCGATCGTGTCCGGATGAGAAGTTGAAAGTCGAGGGGAGACTCTCGAATGCAGAGGTCTTCTCGACGAATGAAAGTCTGGGTACTTGATAGCAACAACTATCGGGCAAACTCGCAGGTACGTACTCCTTGGTGAGGTAGGGATGCTTCTTGACGTGCTCGACAGTGGCCCTGAGCTCCGGGATAGGCTGCAGGAGCCATCGTACAAGGTCCTGGCCGGCACTCGTGGCTATCGTATCATCGAGCTCTTTGTAACGATGGCTGCAAATGCGCGCGTATGTCTCTTTTAAAGTGGTCGAGTCAAAGGGTGTTTGGCCAACGAGCAGGGCATAGAGGATGCAGCCGAGGGCCCAGACGTCTGCTTCGTAACTATAGGAATGTTTGAACAACACTTCCGGTGCTATAAAGTTCGGAGTACCGCATAACGTCCTGTAATGATTTCCATATTATGCTTTTCTGATCTTCAGTTAAAATCTAATTAGAAAACTATTCAAGTATTTCATATTTTCTTATTCGATATCTGATAGATCGAATAAATCGTTACATAGATTAATTCAAAATGATTCGTCGTATCTTATTTGATAAATTATTAATTCATTTTGTATTAATTCGAATAAATCTATAAAGACAATGTAAACATAAAAGTAAAATTAAATGACGTGTGAAAGTAAATATCAAGTATTTCAATATTATTTTCTGTTAAAAAAACAATAATTAATAAATATAAATTAAAGTGACATATAAGTTTACAATTTCTTTATTATTCTGTAATTCATTATAAATATATAATATATAATTATAAAATATATATTGTCTATGTAATTTAATTAAAAAATGACATACAAATATTATTTACATTATGAAATATGACAAAATAATTTATTTATTGTATTTTGACTATTTATTTCTTATTTATAACTTCCTTTATTTTACGGTACTCAAAATTGTCTTAAGTTAAAATTTATTTATTTCTATATTTTATTTCTTCTATTTTATATTGAAAAATAGCCAATAGTTGTTTACAAAATTTTTTGAACGTAAATTTTTAAAACTCTACAAAATAATTAAATTTCAAAAACAAAATTCCTAAAATGTATATACTTAATTATATTTTTATAATCATGTATTAAAACAATTATAGAATATAAGCATTTAAAATGTGGCTCAAGGCCGTTGCTTTCAGCTCTTTTCTTTACTTTTTAACTAAGATAATCTCTTCTAAATTATTTATATACTTTCATTATAGCTACAATAAATCGAACGATATATATATAAAAAATTCGAACATTCAAATTATTTCCAAAAAACTTATATAATGTAATAATAACTGAAAATAAGAGCAAGAATGTGGGATTAATATTTATGAAGAATTAAGACAGACTGTACGGTAAAATATCAAAATTACTGTTAAATTTTGTTATATCAGCATGGTATTGACGTTACTTACATGAATATACGTCGATAGAAGATACTCTACAGCATTAACTCAAAATAAAAATATACCATATTTTTACATTTTCATAACTTATTTATACATTTTTAAAAATATATCAAGATTAAAACAAATTATAAGATCAAAAGACTAGCATGGATGATAGCCGCTTAATATACCTTATATTTAATATTGCATTAAAATAAAAAAATTCAAATTTAATATTTACCACAATAAATGAGCATGAATAAATCCAAGCTTAAGGCACCAAATTGTACTCCAAAGTCAAAAGATAACAATTAAAAATGAAAATGAAGATCGAAGAAGAGTTAAACTCACACTCTGCGTCTTTGGTTGTCGGGTTGGGTTGCGAGTCCAAAGTCTCCGATTTTGACGATCATTCTTTCAGACAAGAACATATTGCCAGGCTTGAGATCGCGATGTATGACCTTTTGGGAATGGATATACGCAACGCCATTAACCATTTGCTTCATATAATAGCGCGCTTCAGGTTCCGTGACTTTACCTCGGTACTTCAATACATGCACCAAACTCTAAAAATACAGATTTATTGGTCAAGGAAAAAGAAGAGACTAAAATGTGAGACGAAAGTAGTTTCACTCGATTATGCCTTCGACTACGTGTCGAATTATCTTCATGATATCTTAATTAATTTCAATTTTAACTGCAGCAAATCCTCGAGAAAGCCATTATATTCGATAATTTATGAACATTTATTTACTTTCGTATACTTTTTATCAATAATCTAACAAGAAAACTACACAAAACCGTCCACATACTCATCTCTTTATAAATGCGTCACTATTACAAAAAAAGGTATTAAAAATATTACAAACTTTAAGAAATTATTAAGGATTTTTTAAGAGTAATATTATAAAATAATCACAATAATTATACATAAAAATGAATTCAATGAATATAGTAAATTTTTTAATGTTAATAATGCTAAATCTATTAAATTCGTGTGTTATCTAAATAGATTAATATTTGTTATTTATACGCAATTATATTACATCATATATTTATCATATATTTAACATATACTTGGCATATTCATCGATACAGCAATTAAAAATCTATCTATTCACATAATTGACCATAATAAGAAAAAATGTATAAATACTTTACAAAAACAAATAATATATTTTCTTAAAATAGAAATAAATATAAAGAAAATATATAAGCAAAAGGTTGGGATTAAAACATGATAATTGTGTTTCAAAATGTGACAAATTAATTTTGGTTTATTTTCAAGCTTAAATACTATAAAATTGTATGTAATTAAATATATGCTGTTCACCCTGTTAAAACAATGTCGATATGCGCAGGGTTGTCACACATATTTTATCTAAATTTATGAGATCTTTGCACCTGACATGTTCTACTTTATATATGTATTATATAGCAGAAATAAAGTAAAGAGATCGAATATTACGGCCTCAAAGTATGTCTATATGTCTGCGTATTCAATGTAAATACAATCATGTTAAAATCCGTAAAGTAGATACTAACTTTATTTTTAAGTATTTAATTTAATTTTAATTAATATTTTAAATACATAATTATAATAAATACCTTATGTATAATTATAATGATGTGATAAAAAGAATATGTAACTTTCTCTTAGACGTTAACACTGATGTATATAATTTTCTGTATTATTGGGAAATACTACCCCAGTAAAAATTACGAAATATACAATTTTATATTAATTTCAATATTAATATAAAGAAAGTACTTGATAAAGTAACTCATTTTGTCAACCTTAATTATATTTTATTAAAAAATTTACCTCAGAAAGCAGCAATAAATGATAAGAAAATTTTGTTAATATAAAAATTTTTTTTTTAATTTAAGAATCATTATTATTTATTACAGTAGTAATATCCCTTTAAATGGTGCATAAAATAAAAATAAAAATATTTAAAATGTATTAAAATAACTCTTATTTAATAGATAATATATATATATATATATATATATATATATATATATATATATAATGCTTATTTAATAGAATATATTAATTAGTTAGAAAATCAAACCATCAACAAAATTGGTAAATTCCAAGATTATATCCTATGTATCCAATTCTATACCATTTTATTAATATATTATTCGAGTGATCGGTGTTTACTATCAAGTGTTTTAACTTTTTTCCAATTCTAATAAAACTATATTACATAAAGGTATAAACATTAAAAACAGAAATTTCCAGTTTCTTTCAATAGAAAATTCAATAGAATAGGATTATGTATACGTTATATTACGTATTCTTAGAAATGTATATTATATTTTCTGTACGTTGATGTAAAACATATTTACATATTTGTCATATTTAGTCTCTCTAATCGACCATGATTTGATAAGTTTTTAATTATACTTTACATAAATTGCAAAAATTAAATGTAGTATTAAATTAAATTAACTGCTATTAAATTAACTGCTAAAATTTTTTTGATTGCTATACTCTGTTCTATTATGCTACATTTTTTGAAAATATAATTACATTCAATAAGGTGATTTTTAAAGTTAATTATTAAAATTCTTTGACAATATGAAAAGTGTATAAGATTATTAATAAAACTATGTTCACCTCTAAAAAACCGTGTCCTAGTTTTCATGTCGAAGTTTTCATGAGCGAAGAAAACCTAGTGAATGACCACATATGTGTATCTTGCTTTGAGTTGACACAGGCTTGCGTCTATACCTTAAAAGAAATATTCCGCTGCATTTGAAGGCAAATAGAATGTGCGAAAAACAAAGAAAGAGAAATAGTTTATTGGACCGTAAAGAGGAAATACATTCTGGCGAGCGTCGATAACGCACATAAACGAACAGACCAGATTGTAAGTCTTCCCCCTTTCACTTCTCTCTCATTTATTCTATCTTCGTGGTGTAGCGCATGATAAAAGCAAACGTACCAATCAACTTACCGACGCTCATTTTCAATACGATTCACGCCAGCCATTTTATATCGACGATCGCTTCCTCGTCATTGGTCAAGGCCACAAAAACGAGATAAGCTTCCATTATATATTCGTCACATGATTCATATGATTCCGTCATGTGATTTAGAGTTGCAACCTTCTCTTTGAGCAACATGGGAACCATTAGTTTTTATCTATTTTTTAATTTCGCCTTTGTTTTTTTAGAAGTCCATAATTTTGGCTGTGTATAAGGTTCTTGATTTCATTTGCCGATGTATTGTGACCACAGTAAATATTCAGTTTAGTTCATAGTATCATGAAAGCTTTAGGAACATAAAGTTCTCGACTTTGAATGAGCACTGGGTCATCCGAACGAATAAAAGTAATCGGACCAACTTACGTTTATTGGCATTAACTATTGGTAAATTTAAAGCAGATAGCAATAGTTAGACGGAACGTTATGTTATAATAACTAGTCCGACATATGCTACGTTGCATATTTAAAAATTTGAAAGTTATTTTGAAAACAAACTATGAAGACCTTGAACACATGAGTTACTTCTCAAATATGAATACTGGATGTGATTAAAGAAAAAAGTCATTTAGTTATGATCATTATCAATAACTTTAGTAAAGTAGAATATTATCATATTTCAATACATTTCCTCTAGCAGTAACATATTATGAATTGTATCTTATATTTATATTTAAGATTGTATATCAAATTATACAAATTACATCGTCAATTATTGCGAACATTAAAAGAAAAATATTTTAATAATGTAAAAAATATAATAATGAAATTGCAAGTTGAAATTCTTGATAGATATTTATATGTATGTGAGTTTTATCATATTTTTCGGACGTATTTTTCTAATATTATACAAATAAGAATATACATGTAAAAATTTATTCAAACTTTGCTGTTTTTTTATAATATTCATTATATATAATAAAATCAGCGAAAAGCGACCAAATGAAATATCTATGATACTATTTTTTTTTTTAATTTGAGATAACTTGAGTTATATAAATTGACTTTTCAGTCTTAAACTATTAGTTATTCAGTACTGTGAAGTACTATTTTATTATTGTTATTTGAATCACATAACCGACTAATATTAAAAAATATTCCAAATTGTAATTTTAATAGACACTTAATAAAATATCATTGTTAGTAGCGAAAAATATTTTTATTGATCGCTTATTGATTATTTGAAAAATAGAGTTCAATGTGTATAAAATACAAAGACCAAATCTATATAGCCAAAAGTTTAAACATACTTATCTCTTAAAAGTAAGATACAAAATGAAAAAATTTATTTACAATGGTATTTATGTATTGAATACATATTACCTAGTAAATTCAGTATGCATGCAAATGTTTTAAATAGAAAACAACGGGAAAAATAAAAAACAATCTTTCATTTACTTTCTTTTTTTTCATTAAAAATATTACTGTATATAATCATTAACGTAAATGCCACATTGATAAATAGCTTTTCAATCATAGTTTAGGTTCTTAAGTAACTTATAATTATAAATAAATATATGATATTATATCAAATATTATTAATTGTTAGACTAAAAAAGATACCGTGTAATTAATCATTTATTAATTAATTGTGTATCATTAATTATAATTAATTATGTATGTAGGAAAACGAGTTATTACGAGTATTACGAGTTGTAAAATTTATTTTACAATAATTAAAAATTAATAATACTTTATATTTTGTTTAATATATACGTTAAAACCATTTATTAATAAATTTAGTTTGAAACGTCTCGAAGACTAAAATTAATCTAATAAGAATTATCATATTTTAATTAAGAATAGATATTTATTAAGTATACCAACATTAGAAAAGTGAGATAATTTATAATTCAAATATAATCAAATAAGTGTTTATAGTAATTTAAATTAATTCTAAAAAACTAATATAATGTTCTCGTATTATTCATTTGCAATACTTAATGCATTTAATACGATTAATTTCAAAGTACAAGGTTATTTTTATTATAGTCACATTATAAGTATTATTATAAAATATCATAAAAGAATAGAATGAATAGAAAGTATTTTACTTTTATCAAATGGAAGATTGCGTACATTGCAGCTGACGTTTCTAATAGTATATTATATATATATATATATATATATATATATAATTATAGTTAAATAATTTAAACATATAATATAAAATTATTTTTTCATTTCAAACAGAATAATTTTCTTTTCACAATTAGATTATTATATTATATATTATGTCATACAAAATAATTAATATATAAAAAATTTCAAGAGGATTTAAAATATAGATTATCAATGAATATTTCCTACTTTAAACAAAATCAATTTTCTTTATTTTTTTGAAGTTTTGAAGAACAAATTTAGGATAAAACTTATTTTCTATGTAAATTCATAATATTTTCAGATTGTAAAGGTTCCTAGTTATTATTCAAATTTGTTCAAATTAGGTATAAAATTTATTTATACAAAATTTTTTATAAAACAAATTTTTCATATTCACTTTAAATAATTAATAGCAACGTTGTAAACATAACAATATTATGTAGTTATGTAATAATTTATGAAGCAGTTAAATATAATACTGAATAAACTGCACATTAATAAGAAAATTTTGATTATTAATAGTATCGAATATTGATTATAAAATTACATATACATTATATTTACCTTTTTTGGGCAAGCTTCCAGCAGCATATAGACGTTCAAGCTGTCTTCAAAGTAATGATGCATCTGTACAACGTTTTCATGATTCAATTCCTTGTGAATCATGATTTCACGAGCAATCTAGTAGTTAAAATGAATATATGTAAAAGTATTGTTCTATAAAAAGCTTTTTTTTAAACTTTTTTTTGTAAACTTTTTTTTGACAAAATATTTCCATTTAGAAGACAGGAATAAAAGATTAAAATCATAATGAGGTTTCATTAAATATCAACTATTCGACATATGTAAGTTATCAATATTTAAGAATTACTTTCGTACCTTTTGCATGTGGATTTTTTGCATTTGATGTTTTGAAATAATTTTACAAGCATATTGTTTTTTTGTTGCGACTTCAGTAATGAGATACACTCGTGCAAATCCTCCCTGAAACAATAATGAGGAAAGTTGCCAGACAAAAGTCGATTCTCTTACTCAAAGGATAAATATTAGATAAACATAAACTATATTCCGCTTAGTATAAGAATAAAAAATAATATAAATAGCTTTTACAAATTCTAAAAATATTACTTAAAATTACTTAAAATTTTATGCTTTAATATTCTTCAAATAATACAAATATCGAAAATGATCACTAAATATAGATAAATAATAATATATTTTAATAATATAATTTAATAATATAAGCTTGATTAATAATCTGTTGAATATATTGATCTTTGTTTAATTTTCATAATCCATAGATATTGTTGGTAACGAACTTTATTGTATCATGTGCATACACACGTCGGTAACGAATAATATATATTGAGAAATAAAATACATTTTATTTATGTACGAATGTATAAATAAGAACGCAGCTTTTCAAATTGATCAACGTCATTAGAATTTTCATACATTATAAATCAAACGTCTAAAATTAGTTAAAATATTTATATTATAATATTTATTATATAATATTATAACAATTTAGATACATCGAATATACCTATTTAGAATAAATAAATTTAATTTACATAAAATTTTTAGCTATATGAATCTTACGCATCTATAATTTTGTAATATAGCGTTTAACAAAATTATTTATACGTAATCGTAACTAAATAAAATACACTAAGTGAATAATAAGTAGCGATCGAAATTAAAAATTAAAGATGTTACAAGTAAGAAATTTGTAAAGAAATAAAGTTCCTGTTCGACATAAAACAATAATTTATGTAATAACTTTTTAAAATTTTGCAATAAAGAACATTATATTTAAAAACGGCTTTTGATAGGCTTTAAATAGGTGAAAAGGCTTTAGATAGTTAAAATAATTTAAAGTTATGTTTGTAAAAGAAATTTTTACTAAATCGATAAACTTAACATCGAAAATGAAAATGTTGTATAAAAGAACTTTACTTTTAAACTTTAAGAAGTATTTAAAAATAATTAAATAAATTCATAATGAAAAAATCACTTAAAAATTTTTAAATATATTTAAAGGACATATAAAAATATTAATACGTTTGTAGCCAATACAATGTTAAGGGATGAACATTTTATTTTTATAACTATTTCAATTTATTATGAATATATTAAGAACCGCTATCTACCGCGCATGAATAAATCTTTCCAATAGTAGTATATTTGTTTGTATAATGTAAGATATGTCTTTACAAAAAAAGAAAAAAAAGAATAAAAGCTCTCCGATGTAATAAGTCAAGAACACAAGTCGAAACAGTGCCATCGTATCTGTTTTAAAATCACTGTCGTCTCCCGGTTCCTTCCACTTCTCTCATCATACTTGTCGTCAAATTGCCGTATTTCATGAAAGGCGGGAAAGGCTGGTCGACGACATCGGGCTATGCGCCAACTATTGAAAATAAATATATGCCATGCAACTGAATCTAAACGGGTTGGCAGCGCTTGCGACACGGCTAGACGACTTCGGCTCTAATTTTTTTTCTTGGATGAGTGAAAAGAGGAGGCCTCTATCGAATCGTAGGCCAACTATAGCTTTCACTTGCGCGCCATGTGCACGTCGATAATTAATCGTTGAAAACTAATTGCTTAATTTACATTTTCAAAGCGAACGAGTGCCATTTATTTTTTGTTTAACCTTCTGTCATTTTGATTGCGTTTCGCTTGTTGATTCTAATGTGATTGCACTGCTAAGTGCATTGATGAGATATTAGCGAGCTACAATACCATTAGTATCAGTCACCGATTGCAGAGACTTAAGTGTTGCTGCGTACTTTATATAAGTGTATATGCAGTACCGGCTAGTGTACAGGCTATTAATAATTTTTTCTTCGTTTCTAAGGAAGCTTGTAATAATTGTTGACATTTTCATAGGATAATATTGAACTTGAGAAAGTTTTAACAAGGAATAAAAATTTGGTGATTATAGGTTATGAAAATAAAAATTGATCTCATTTATTAAATCTAATTGCTCGTTAGATAAATATACATTTAAACAGAATTTATTTCAAAAGATTAATTACTTCATTTTATAATTGTGTGTAGGGAGTAAATGAAATATCAATACTTTTTAGCCCTTCCATAAGTAATGCAAATTTCGGCATATTTTATTACTCTTTTCAAATACACAGTTCTCAGATTTTTCAAACTTATTTCATAATGAAATAAAGGAACAATGAAATGATGTTTATAAAGTAATCACTTTTTTTAATAACCGTTCGAAATAGCCAATCTCGTTTACCAACATATATTTGAATTCAATATGATAATAAAAGAATCGCCAATTCGAATGAAAATGTTCTAGCTTATTCTATTTTATAATTCATCCTTTAAAATACCATTAAACCACGAACATTTATTTAAAAATCTATTAATAAATCAATTTTCTATCACTTATTAGACTTAAATAGAGCTGTTTAAACCTACTTTATTAATATACAAATGTTTGATCAGTTTTAGAATCACTCTAAATTTAATGGTTAGACGATAGATATTGTGTATAAAAAAGTATTATTAGTGAAATAATATCAGTGCGAAAATGATTATAACTTTAATCTATAGTTCACTCAATTTATTTTTCACTGTTACACCTCGCAAATATTTACATACATACAATCAGCTAAGAAAAGCACTATCCATTGTTGCTTCGTTCAAAGTCAGAACTCTTTGAAACTCGTTTGAAGTATATGTTATTTCCAAATATTCGGAAAGGAATAAAAAAATTTACCTTTCCTAGCAGTTGTCCTTTTAAGTAAACATTGCCCATTTCGGAGTCGATGACGTAGCTAGTCTCAGCCTCGGTCGATAAGGAGCCAATTTTCATGGTCGTAGAAGATGCTGCCGACAAGGCGATGGTCCTGCTTTTAATGGCACCTGTTATGGTCTTAGCCAACCTTCGATTATCATTACTACTCGAGGTAGTTAAAGATACAGCAGCACATCCGGGTAATTTCGTTGATAAAGAAAGATCCACATAGGCCCTCGAACTCGGCGTTGATGATAACTGCCTTGCGCTACCCGGACTCGCTGTCTGTTGGTTCTGACAAACGAAAGAAGCAACATCAAACTGAAGTAATTTCAATAAGTTGCCTGATAATGCCACCATTTTTTGTAGAAATTTACAGGATATTATACACGTTGCCCACATAATTATACGACATAAATACTCATTATTTTGTATAAACAATTTAGTTTATCATCTTTGATCTTTAATTGTTTTCTTATTCAACTATTTGAGTATTGCGACATATTTATAGCAGTACACTTACCACTATTTGCTGACAATTGTTGTTTTTTTACAAATTACTAATTAGTAATAATAAATTAATAAAATAAATATTAGATATAAAAACTTTTTTAAACGCTTGATATCCACATTGTATAGAATTTGTATTATTGTGCTCGAAATCAACAATGAAATATGATAAAATGTCATTTTTTAATATTTGTGTACTTTTTAATATTCAAATTATTAAATTACTAACAAATCTTTTAGAACATAATTATAAAATCTTCTTATATTGGTTATATAAAAAAAAGATTTTAGATTTAATTTATTTTTATTTTATGGAGTATATTATGGAATATAATAAATAAAAAGATTTTTATATTTTTTGTGGCATTTGGAATTTAAACAAAAATTAGGAAACATTTAATTTGGATTATCGGCAATTTTTAATACTTAATGGGATATAGCTTAAGCTACATTTATACAACATCATCAAAGCAAAATTAGTTGTACCAAATCAACGTTAACAATTATTAATATGTTAAATATCTTTAAATGCCTTTATTAGTTCAAAAGTATTTTTGAAGTTCATTTGATCTTATACTTTTTCTTCTGTAATAGTGTTAAGTCGTTCCAAAACGCTATTTTAGAGAAGACATAATGAGAAATTCAGTCGCGTCGAACAATCATGGGAATGGAATTGGGTGGAATACTCTTTTCGTTTGTTTATTCTTTTATCAACCTGATTGCTATGATGCTGCTGGTATTGCTGAAGGTGAATTGTATGCAGCTCATTACAAGGCGACTTGGGCTGACTGGGCTTTGTCGGGTAACCCGGATGCGAGGAATACGAGCTCTCGGATTCCAGAGGTGCGGACGATCCATAGCCGATGCTTCCAGTTTCAGTGTATTCGCTACGCCTCCTTAATCTCCGCAGATATATGCCGGTGAGGGAAGAGGAGGGCGGTAAACTCTTCATGTCGCGCTCGTCTCCGAGGCGCAGCGATGACGAACTCGAGCTCTGCTGGTCCGAAGAACCGATGCTTCCTGTAAATGTAATTTCACTTCAATACAGCATGGAATAAAGGAAAAATGGCAACTTTGTAGATGGGAGTAAATCCCTTTGTGTGACATTTTGAAGTTCGCTTAACGAGGTTAATGTTCTTTTGGTTTTATGAAAATTAGTGTTCTTAGATTATTGAATTATGAGCTACCCTGAAAACTGAGGCTACTGCGTTATGGCAGGTAAGTGCACACGGACTTCATTACGTTGATGTATTATTCTTTAAAATTCCGTTTGCCTCATAAACTTAATGCAAATGTGCCCAAATTGTACGTATTGCAATAGTATTCGTCGAATCCTCGTTTAAAGTAACTAATTTTTCTAAGATATAGCTAACGCATCGACGTCTACCTGTAAATTGAACTCTATGGTACAATGACTTATTAAATATCAAATATCCATAATTTTTGGAACGAAATATTCTTCCATAACGGTGCAATTATCGCAACTTTAGTGATAGCTTATTATATTACATACACTCGCGCTATATTTTCATTCAAGCGGACAGTTTTGGGTAATTTAATACCAAATAAATGTAATCAACACAATGCTAATTACATATATCATATAATATAATTAATGTAATTGACCTTTGATACAAATAAAGTTAAATACAGATAAATTAACATTATACGTTGTATTACTGAATACAATTCAAGAAATAATTTTTCTAATCAGATATGTTATATTTATATTTGTTTGATCAAACTATAATTTTTGTGTAACATAAAAATTATAAATAAATGCCTTAGATCTAATTGTATATTTAAAATTGAACTCTTAAAATATTTTTAATACTTTATATATAATATAAATATGTAAATAAAGTTAACATTTCCCTTGATATACTTTGACATTTTGCTTCCACTTTAATTTATAATTTATATTTTAAGGATAATTTTCATAAGGTAAAATAAAAATGGACAAATTCCAAATTAAATGCAAGCTTTTATTTGGTACGTAAGAGTTGTGGCTATTATTTATTATTGTATAAATTTGTTTTAAAATAAATGTAATCGTATTCATAATATGTAATAATTAATAAAAATATGGTATTCTTGTAATGTTCTTTAAATATCTATAAGCAACTGTTAATAATAAATTCTTAATTTTTTATTAAAATATATTGATCAAGATTCATAAATAGAAATAAAGCATTATAAATCAATATTTCAATATATATTTATTGAAAATGTCTTTCTTAATAGCAATAATAGTTAAGTTTTTTTTTATTACAATTAAGTTTTAAAGAAATTTTAAACAAAAATTAGAACCTTTGAAAATTATAACAATAGCATTTATTCGTGTATTAAAAATATCATAATATGCTGTTTATAATATATATAATTTTATTTATAATTTATAATTTTACTTACAATCTAACGTTAAAATAAATTTTTATTTATAATTAGTAAATGATAATCTGAATTACTAATAGATTAAATAATAATTTTTTAAATAGAAATTTTAAAAAATTAAATAACAATTGTTAGTAATGTATATTTTAAAAACTTAGTATTTCTTCATGATTACTATTATACATTTTCATTAATTATAATTTTTATACCAATTATTGTATGTATCGTAGACAATCGTTTTTAACAAGAGAAACATATTTTCTTTGTTTTAAATGGATTATTTTTATTTAAATTAGTTCTGAAGAACACGATAGGTTATCTTTAAACGTTGAATATTTTATTTCAATAAAGCAATACTTTAATATAATTCAGATAACATTAAAGTAATTAATTGTCAACTACAAATGATATCATTTGACATATTTCTATAAAATTTTTATTACAAAAATAGAAAATATATAAATTAAAATGTCAATAAAAAAATTAAGGCAATTTTATTAAGTTTATATTCTTTTTCAAAAACTTTATTGATTAGTATATGTCAGTGTAGACACAAATAATTGTAATTATGTAATAATTCTAATTATAACTTTATAAATCTAACATATAATAGTATAAGTATAACAATTCTTCAAATTAAATATTATTATATGGAAATAGTTCAAATAATATTGAATTTTATATTTTTTTTCATTCTATTATCTATAAAAAGTATCAAAACTCCGTAATAAAAACAATATAATTAGAAAATTGTTAAAATATAAAGAGTAAAAATAACTTGTTTACTTCGCACACTTATTTCACATTTCGACCTTATTGATATACGTTTACAAATGTTTCCATACTTAACAATCTCTTAAAGAGTTATATGTATGCTTGTATGCACCCGTGATTATTAAATTAATCAGCAATATATTTTCAATATAATTATGTAATACAGCGTGTTTTGTATTTCGATTGTGTTATGTATAGGGAGGCTGAAAAAAATGGTTAATTGGTTGGCATCGTATTATAATGTAATTTATTTTCTTTGATAGAAGCAGAAATGAAAAATAATTAAAATTGTATTAATAGTAATTAAAAAATATCAATTAAAGTAATTTAATACCAATTAAAAAAATTATAATAATTAATAATAAAAAAAAGTAAAAAGAGAAATTTTTATCATGGCCATACTTTACGATAAATTTTAATACTCAAGTCACTGGGTGAAACTTTAAAAAAGAGGTTAACAATAGGCAAGGCTTATTTAATATCTTAGGTGCTGATTTATAGATACTTTGAATAATTAAAATATGATAATTATAATGTTCCAAGCTATTAAATGTTTAACGCCAATGAAACTGATTAACATTGATTTATCAAACACATAAGCGATGCCCAATCTGGTCTATTAGTTAAAATAAAAAAAAAATTAGTTTCTCTAATATTATATATTACAAATAGCATTTTCTTACGAACTTATTAAAAAAATCACTTATACAAAAGAAAAAAACTTAAAGTAGTCACAGCCTCGTTCTATTATATATTAAATAGCTGAAAAATTTAAATATGAAAATACTAATGTCCGAGTCTCTAATTCACGGATTTGAATGTTTAATCGCTTACACAGAACGATGAATACAAAGAAATATTTGCTTTCGTAATTAATAACATTACATTAATCTAAATTCTCGACAAGTATATAATACTCTCAATTCGTTTTAAGCATAAACAAATAGTAAACGCGAATTGTAGGAATTAATGGCTAATCAGCTATAATGATGAGGTAATTATCACTGACATAAGGGTACGACGCATGAAAAATATATGTGAGTTGCGTTCCAAAACGGACGACTTGATGATGTATTTGAATATTAAGTTGAATTGAGTTTCCTTTGTTACAATGCGCACTTTAGTAGATGTAGACTCCTTCGGAAGCCGTCATGCAGAGAGCAGGAGATGAGGGGGCGAGCACATGTTCCGCATCGGACTACTTCAATTTCTAATGGTAGTATTGGTCGTTATGGACCAGCTCCCCGCGGCTTCTCCGAAATTGTCCTGTTTCCGCGTAATCCGTGAATGTTTACACATCGTGTTGGAACAAAGGACAGAAGGTTTCGCGCAACACTGAAAGCAAGTCGTCCCCCTCTCACCTGCCGTCCTTGGTGGCTGCGCCACGTCCGCTGGCATCCCGGCGATGCTACCGCCGCAGCCGCCACAGCCGCCGCAGCCGCCGCAGCCGCCGCAACCGCCGCTGCTGCTACTGCTACTGGCGTTACAAATACTGTTACTGCCGCTACTAATTTGAACTGTTGTCGTTGGCCTTCTCAGGACAGATTTCTGTCGACAACGTAGAGACGATCCATGACGACATCGACGTGCTGATAAACACGACTTGATATTGATCGTCACACCTTCGCCCTCTCTCCGAGGGACCTCGAGAGCCTTTGTGCAAGCATTATTACTTTGCCGGGAGCGCGCACACGTGCACAAGCCACTTCCTGTGGATGAAGTTTGTGGACGGAGGGCAAGGTTGCGCACTCTTTTCATCCTCTCAGCCTCCGACTAGTTTTGTGAATCGGCTTTGGTGGGCGCGCGCGCTCGCGCGCGCATGTAAACTTCCGGGTCGAGTCTCCTCACGATAAACTAACCGTGCGAAGCACCGTGGGATTAAAGTTGCATTGGTGCAGGTGCAAACGGTCGCTGGTCGCTCTGATCCCCACTCCGACGGCATTCCCGTCGTTCGGCAATTCTGTCTTCCTCCCGGCCCCTTCCTCTCACCATTCGGTTCGTAGTTCCACTATCGATCGGTGCCGTGGCTAAATACACGTACGGTCGCGCCTACGCGACAACTCGCGGTGAAACGTCTTCTACAGGACGGTCGAGTCCCTCTCACTGAACGCGCGCGGACCGCATCCAAACTTGGCCAGTCTCGCACGACAGACTGCGTAGGCTTGACGGCTGCCGTCGCCGATATATGCCTTTCTCCCTCTAAGTTGCTTCTCTCCCTCCTCATTTTCTCCGCCCCACCAGCGTAACGCGCCCGCATCTCTAGGGCCGCGGGCGGGGTTGTCTGGTTTGGGAGCCACGGGGAGAAGGCATCCAGGGCATCTAGCTTCTATTATGCTCGCGACCTGCCCGAACCTGCGATACGCGCCGTCTAGCCCTTGACTTTTCAGGTCGTCCGTCTTTTCCCACGAGAGCCAACGCGAGCTCCTCGTCGAAGACGATGCTTCTGCACTTGAGAACTCACGCCAATACAGTCCCGCGCATAAGTTTTCCTAGCAGATGCTGGACTAATTGGCTCATGCTACGGCCATATAGAAGGATGCGTGTGGGATATCGGAGGCGTTGACCTTTGACTACCGCTTCTTGATAATTATGCGAAAACTCTTTCATAGAATATAAAATTAAAAAATCGTTGATTAATCAATAACTTTAAAGTTTAAGCTGTTGTTGGAACCCCCACGTTCAAACCAATACGTTTAAGCCGCTATTCAAAATGTAAGGAGATGTATTCTCTTGGATAAAGTGAATTACAATTGTATTGATCTCTATCAATTTTGTATTCTATGTAATACTATCAGGTATTTATTCAATCGTTAACAACTCTCACTCTCTCTCTCTCTCTCTCTCTCTCTCTGTCGGTCTTTCGTACATATATGTGCATGCGAGTGCGTACACGTATTTTCTTGGCGAAAGGTTGAATCCGAATCAGAGGCGCATGAGCAAAAAAATATTTAGGCACACCGAGTTGTGTATGAAATATAGTAATATATAATGTTAGCATTAAACTTTTTGATCTATATGCACAATATAAGTTTTATATTTTCGATAATTATTCTTTCAGAATAAAAAATTTAAAGTAAATCTTGTATTTGATTTCTCTATGGAAATATGAATTTGTTAAGGATCGGAAAGATTTTACTATTATGATACTTCAAGAGAAACAGATATAAATATATTTACTTTTATTTTTAGTTTTACTCAAATGTTGATAGCAACATATTCTTGTAGATATTATGAAAATGAAGCTTAACTTATAATTCATATACAATAAGCAAATTCGTTAATATTATTGTACTGGTTAAAATTACATTTAATAACAAGTTTAATCTCTACTTTTCTGAAAATATGAAGTTTAGCGTCAAATTTTTCCAAACAAGCATTTTCCCATACAATTTTCTTTGTATTTAATACTTTTGTAAAATTGTGTCTAGTTTCGTAAAAAAAGTAATAAATGTAAGTTATTTATGAAATGAAATATTGTTTTTTACTAAATGATAAAACTTTTTCTATAAACTACCAACAACTGATATTCAGGTAAATGGTATTATTAAAACTTTGTACATTAAAGATTTAATTTAATAATTTAAATAATAATTTAATTTAATAATTTAAATTTAATTAAAATTTAATAATCATTTTAATATATCATAGGAAATACAGTATTATTAATTATTTAGGTTTTATAGACGTTCATAATATTAATTTTTCAAATCATAAACAAGTGATTTTATTTTAGAGATTCTGCAAAATTTTAAATACATTATCTAAGCTCAGATTAGTTTTATAATTCATTGATTAATAAATTAATAACGCGCTACAAAAAATGTTGACGGTACTGTAAAAATAAACAGATTTTTCATAATTACTATATATTATTTTAATATATATTTTTAAGCCAATAATTAAATATGTAAATATGTGGATGTATATTACATTTCAGTCTTATGTGTGAGTCTTCAATTAACACTGAAATTAAAAAATTATTTTAAAAAATATATTCAATTTGCAAAAATTAACTAAGAATTTAAGAATTTTTTTATGCTGCAGTTTTTTATAATGCGCTATTTTGCTTTCAAAATGATTGAAACCATAATCTAGAATTTCGAATTCATAATTGCTTAAATTTAAATAAATGATAGAAATAACATAACAATGTCTACCTAAAAGCTAAAAGAAGTATTATTATAATTTTAAATCATAATTAAATTAGTTATTTTAATTCAATAAAATTTCTTCGTTTGATTATTTTTCTAATAAAATTATTATATATTTTTTAAATAATAATTACTTATTATAAATACTATATTAATTAGAGTGAAATAGTAAATAAAGATTTTGGAAATCTGATTTATTCGCTGTATTCATTTCTCAATTGTAATATAATGATAATTTTCATATCGTTTTCAAAATGTTTCAATTAATTCTTGTAAAAATGTTTATTTAATTTTCTTTTGTTTATATAATGTAGTAAATGCATAAAATAATATAAAATTATAATTTATATGATGTCTATTATAAATTGTCACTGTTTAAATATACTGTGTCAAAGTACATAAGTGTACAAAGTGTTTAGTTATGTTTTGACTGTATTACGTCGCATTAAAATATTATTTAACTAAATGAAAATTTGCTTGAATAGCATAAACTTTTTTTCATATGATCATACGATAATTCTAATATTAAACAAAAAATTTTTCTCTAAAAAATTAATGAATTATATGAAGAATGTAGTTGAAAGCTTATTTAAATATGATCATTAAGTATATTTCTATTCTACTGCAATTGCTCTTTTATTAATTGTATAATAAATATTTTACATTTGTTGTTTCTGGTTGCATAATAAAGTAAATTCCATTTAATTTCGATTAGTATACATGAATACACTAGTGTACAGTTAATAAGCAGAATTATTAAATAAAATATTTAAATAAATTTTTTAATTTGAATGTAAGTTGCATTATCATACTAAGTTTTGTAGAATTTCGTAAGAAGGACTTATAATCAGACTTAATTATATTTTTATGGAAAAACATTAAAGGATATGAATGAATAAATTCACAATTAATTTGTAATCGTTAATTTGTATATTTTATAAATATAAAGTTTTACCGTTTATTATACATATATAGCACGAATTTAAATATTTTACAAACTAATAATTATGAGAACGAATCACCGTGCTTTTTTATGTTATAAAATATATTCTTACTCTCCAAATGTAAAAGTTAGCAGTATGAAAAAGAGAAGAACACAATTTAATCGGAACGAGTATATAACCAGTAATAAGGTGTAGTTATTTAAAATCAACGAGTTATTTAAGATCAACTGAAAAGAAATGGCGATCACAATTTATTTTTCAATTTAAGAGTGATGCAATTGTATAAAATTTGAATTCTCTGGAAATAGATTCATTATCCATTATATTTAAATTTGTAACAATATTAGGTCGAACCATTAAATTAAGCAGTAAACTTACAAAATGAAGTTATTGAAGAAAACGCGGTTATTCGGTGAATTTTCATGCACAAAACTTTCAATGCGAAGTTGATTATTTTGTCTCATACAAATCATGGTCGATGTATTATGCGATTGTCCTGAACGCGTAAAAAGCATCTCGTGACGTATCATTAGCTGACCAATTCGAGTAAATTGTAGCTCAACCCTCTCTATGTCTATCTCTTTTCTTTCTCTTACATTTGCAGATATCCGCGTATATGTCACGTGTCGTCTCTGATTGAAATTTTACCCTCCTGTTCCTCGTCTCTCGCCTAACAAAACGTGTTCTTCTCGTCAGAGACGGCATAGTTCATGGCGATTAGACGGACTTCGTATAATGAAAAATTTCATAATAACAAGCATAAATATCATCCTACAAAGTGCAACAAGTCCATGCTCCCTGACACATATGTTAATCCTTTGGCTGTAAAATGATTGAAAGCCTTTGAGCAGCAAGTGTACAGGAAAGAAAACTATAGCTTATATATAGCTTATATATTACTTCTCATTGGTCAATTCTGTACTAAAAATCGTACTCCACCTTTTGCTTATAGCTTGAACACAAAGATAATTGAAAAAAATTGTTCGTTTCAACTTCTGTTCTACACAAAATAATTAAAATAATAATATTATATAAATTCAAGAAAAACAAAGAATTATGAGTATTTTTAACAAACTTACAAATTTATTGAAGAGAGGAGGGAGAAGAGTATGAAGGACGTACAGAATAACAGTATTGAAATTGGACGATCATATGGAAAACTTTTTAATAGCATTTTACGGATATGCAAAAATTTTCTCGATCAAATGTTCGAAAAAAGCTGGTTTTCGGGAAGAAGGATATCGATCGTTCAAAGATACCAAATATGTACAGGCAGACCGCAACAAGTTGTGTCGTGAGAAAGATGTCGATAGTTGCAGTTCGTAGCGGCATGTTATGCATATACAATTTAGAAAGATAGATGACACGAATGAAAAAAGAGAAGAGCGTTGAGGCATAAGTCAAATTCTAATTTTCCAAGATTTCATCGGATTGTTCTTTGTTCCTGATTCGAAGACATTTTTTTTATGAATGAGATTTTATTAATAATAACAAAAATAATTGTAATAATAAAACCTTAACTTTAGCCTGCAGCTTTATCCTTACACGTATACCCTAGACGGATAATCTATCGCTCAATACTTTTATGAATTTATACTGATCAAACATGGAATTTTCATTATTATACATTTATTCGTAAGCGTATATTTGTAATTTTTTTTAATATTCAACGAATTCAAATGTGATTATACTTTGAATAATTGAATATATAATAAATTATACTTTATTCATTTACAAATATTCACGAATGAAAATAATTTTTATTCTTTATATATTTAATTAAAGCTTCAAATACCCAAGTGCATGTATAAATTTAATAATCTACATATGTAATAATTCACTTATATATATTTAGTGGACAAAGTAATTTATATAATAATTAAAATAGAAAGAAAAATATTATAACGTAATATGAATTTATGAATTTATGAAACCACCCATCAAAATGTACTTTACACTTTATGGACTGGTCAAATGTATTTTTATACAAACAAGACGAGTAGAGAATTGATGTAAAAAATGTAACACTGTATATCAATATCTTACTGAATATCTATTGAATAAATGTCGTCATTTAATAAATTTGTAAAAAAGGGAAAGGTAAATTAAAAAAAAATTTATTTTATCTTTGTATAAACTTTTTATTTAGTTGGTAAATTCTCATTAAATATATTTTTCACTTTTCCATTTTTATATTATTATATGAATGTAGATACAGACGTGCTACTTCACTCATATCGCATAGAACCTCCTGTAAACTTCAAAGCATTTATTGTTAACGCAATAAAATGCAAATAATACTATTATATAATATAAGTGTATACTAAAATATTTTTAAGGTATTTTTGAAATTAAAGAATTAAAGACTAGTATTAAAATTTCAAATTGAAGAACCTTAAAGTGATGAGAGAGAAATCTCCATTGTCTCATCAACCACTCTTAAGCAGCGCATTGTGCAGAAATCGTAATTCCTTTTTAAATGAGTTATCTCCCTCGATGCTGCACTAATCTAATATTAACTCAGTTGTTTCCCCTCAAAAGTATTATGACTTTTTATGTAAAAGTAGTATCGACATTAGGATTAAGGAAATAAATAAATAAAGTACAGAAGATTCGACGTGGCTCACGTTTAGTATTTTCGCAATGCGAACTCCATACATATAGCAAAGTGTGTTGCATAAATACGAACCAATGTAAAAGTGTCAAAGTGCGATAAGCTTTTCGTAGTGAGTAATGCCAGGAAATACCTTACCGCTTTTCCTTTTTCTTTTCTCGTCGCGCTGCTGTTGCTTGGCTGATTCCCCCTTTCTATGGTCATGGATCTCCTACCTGTTTTATTCCTCGTGTTCAAACTTCTCTGCTGCTCTACCATCTCTTCCTTCTCCTTTTCTGTCTTCTACTATTACTAGTGCTCTTTTTATTTCTTCAGTATTATTATCGTCGTCCTTGTGCTTTTCATATTTCGTGCACGTGTACAAACTTTATGGAGCTCGATGTTGATTTAAACATTTATTGCAAGGATCTCCCTACTTTCTACGTATATCTCATTTTAATCTTATAGTTTCCATTTTCCAGCATTGAATGCACGATATATTATACATATGTTAAATCTGTACTATGTGTTGCATTCTAAATTGTTCTAAATTTAGCTATTTACAATCAACAGTGGAAGAATATACTTTATTTCAAAAAAATAAAGATTTTTAACATAATTTTTTAGCAGTATATTAGTAAATTTTAGTAATTATAACAGTCACCAAATTACAAAACTATACTATAAAATTTATGTTGTGTGGGTAGCTTATATTTTAGATACAAATTAATAGTAATACAAGTAATTACGTAGTAACGTTTTGATGTATTTTATATCAAAGTAAAATATCGCACAATAATATTCTTATTAATAATCTAATATATATTTTTTACATTATATGCATGTAAATACCTTCATTAATCTTATGCTGATAATACAATAATAATAGATATTATTATTAACTGCTTTATTTATTTTTCAACTTTGTATCTTTTATTTTAAATTTTAATTTTACAAATATTTATAACTTATAATAAATTTTTCAAGATAAAAATATTCTTTCTTGCTGTTGAAATTCCAATCTATAAAATGATCTCATACACCAAAACAATAAAATTATTTTTTATTTTATTCACATATATAAACTAGTATAACTATGATAATAATTATAAATATACATGGGGAATATATTTCAACAATGACGAGTATTTCAAAGTTACAACTGTATATCACTTGAAGCTTTATGTAGATAAAGAAAAATTGTTTAACTGTAATTGCTTATTATATTAAATATTTTTTAAATAATGATTGACTTATAAGATAATAAATTAAAAAATTATTTTTCAATTGAAATTTTTTAAAAATAATAATACTTGCATTTATAAAAACTTATAATAAATTACTGATAATAAATTTTATATATAATTATTCGTCTTGAAACTTGAAAAATTAAATGGGTATGATTTTTTTATGTACGTTTACAATATTTTTTTTTTCAGTTAAAATAGTTTAATGTCAACTTGGTTATTAAGAAAATAAAAAATTTCGAAATTGGAGAAAAAAAACTTGTCTTTCTTCCAAATTATAAGTACATATTAGCATGTGCTGATAATATATGCAGTATAGTAGCAGATACATTATACGCAATCATAAAAGCCGCGCCAAGAGAGGACTTGATTTAAAAAATAAACTGAACTGCTGAGAGTCAGCAATGGGATTCACTCTAAACACTAGAAACTGTACAGAAGAGGATTTTTCAGCTACAGAACCGACCAATTAACAGAATGCCTACAGTAGCGTTTTTCACACGGCAGTCAGATTATTTACTTGCATGGTCTTGAATTATTGCGCGTCTCCCGATCTTATGGTTATATGCCCTCCCCCGTTTCACCTCTTATCTTATTTCCCAATGAGCTTTCCCCAGCCCCACCTTCGATTGCGTGCGCACCACTTGGATTTTATATCATTATCGTAAATAACGTACCGTTAACCAACCCGAGCTTTTACCGTTTATCGTGACTCGTAACTGTTAAAATTTCTGTTTTCCACTTTTTACCTAACTAATAGCTTTTCCGGGCTTTGAGCAATTCCTTAAGCATATACGTCTGTTGATAATAAATTTTAAGACGATTTGTGAACACGATGCTTGATTGATTGGGTCAACATTCAGTAATATTACGTCAAATTTGTCATCTTAGTTCTCAAATTTTCAATAATATTTTTCTATTATCTTCAAAGTATCTTCAAAGTATCTTCCTAACGAAAAATAAAAAATGCAGAAAGTTTATGGTTCTCTATAAACTTTTAAAATGGCTTTTAAAATGCCAAGTTAAGATATTCGACGAAATATAGATATTTGAAGGTCATGGATTACATATCATTGTTAATTAAAATATTGAATGCGCAATGAATATTGAATCTTCGAAAAGTAGATTCGAGAGAACAAGAGTTTTTTTATACCGTCGTTATATATTTGATATTTGAACAACAGGGTAGCATTCTTAGCAGTAGTGCACTTTACCTAAGTCATTCACCAGTACACTTTTTCCGAGGCTGAGGTGTCATGCACGACAAGGCCGTGAGCACCTTCTTTTGTCCGTCTTACTCTTTTCCCTTGCAGTTTTTGTCCTCTGAGCGGGAAGGAGCACTTCCTTTCATATCTGCAACCAACGCTCCGGAGTTTCTCTCTCTATTCTTCAGAGAATGCTTCAGAGAAGGCATCTCTCTCTATCTCTCTCTCTCTCTCTCTCTCTCTCTCTATATATATATATATATATATATATATATATATATATATATCTTGTACTCTCAACTGCCTTTCTTTTTGTCCTCGCGTACATCGCGTATTTCCTTCCGCCAAAATGTACGTCAAAATATCGCTTTTCCTAGCAACTGCCAATTTACAGTGCCAACGAGTTTTTTCTCCTTCGATGTAATCATAATATCGAACGAGAGCATTATTATAACTCCTTTTAAACTAACAATAGAAATAAAATAACAAATGCGTTAACCATCGGTCGACTTTTTTAAATATATCGATATTTTCAATAAACAAATATTATAGATGATTTAAAAACTTAAATATTAAATGTGCAAAAATAATTTATTGTGAAAGTTTCGAATGTATCTTTTAAGCAAGTTTAAATATTCAAATAATTGAATTTCATACATATATATACATATTTATATATACACATAATTTTAATACTAATATTTAAAATCTTACAATAGGTGTTCATTTTTATTAAAACGAAATTTATAAGTCATGAAAAATTTAAGTAAGCACATTATTCGTAAAAGCATCTTTTTTAATGTTATATATATACAATGCAATATATTTGATTTTATTTATCATAAAAAACGATTGTATTATGCATAAGAATGAATTTTTTTTTAAAAGTTACACAATACTAATTTTTAAATTAAATTTATGCTTATGTATATCCGTACATATACGTATTATCCGTACAAACAAGTTTCTAGAAAATATAATGCGAGAATACGATTAATTCAGGAATTTTTTTATTTGTCATGTATCACTGTTTTCGATCAAAAGGCCAATTAATTATATTTTTAGTATATAATAATCGTATAGAAATATTGTAAATCTAAGCCTTCCAAACCTAAAGAAATATAAAAATTATGAACAAAACTGCTTTTGGATTTTTGTACATTTGGATTTTGCAATTTGTGTTAATAATTTTAAATGTTTAAATTAATGTGTTTTTGAATGCTTGTGCACTCTTATATAAGTTGTAAGCATTTTATATTTTCAAAATATTATCGATATAAATCTATCATTTCATTATATTGGTACTATAAGTGCATTGATTGTCAATTAATTTTTTTCTATTTTAATAATCCTACTAAATTATATTTCTCATTTTTAATATAAATCTTATGTTTAATATAAATACAAAATTAGAAATCATAATATTATAGAACGCAATTTTATTATTTTTATTAAGAATTTTTGTACATTGATTTTAAATTCTTTATGCATCGTCGATTACCTGTAAGCATAAAAAGTATTCAGATTTAAACAAAATTAATCATTAGTTAAATCGGAAGTAATGTTAATAAAACTTTGATTATAACAAAATTAATAAATATACATTCACCGATTTTTAATGTAATACATAAATTTTATGTAATATATAATTTTTCTTGTTATTGTTGTTTTTATTGTTATAAATAAATAAAATTTAATAAAACATATAATTAAAAAAAATGTACAAAATTATTACATGCAGTAGCTATTACAACTAATCTTTTAATCTTAATTATAAAAAATAATTCAAACATTTTCAGATATAATTATATAATTTGTAGTAATTTAACTTTTCATATCAACTTTTTATATCAATCATTATATTTATTATTACTATTATTATTACTATTATTATTATTATTATTATTATTGTTGTTGTTGTTGTTGTTGTTGTTGTTGTTGTTATAAATATTAATGTAATTATAAAGAATATGACAATCGATAATCTTTTCGAACTAATTTATGACCCGCTATTTTATTTCAATTTTAAGCATTTAAGCGAGTCTTATAATGTACATCGTGTTGCGTAGCTCAGGTGCATCGTCGCAGTGTACAATAATGAAACATAGGCTTCCCTCTTACCAACGTCAGCCGAACTAAGCTTTTCATTAATGCCAAAGCATTTAATTATTAAGGCTTTCATCGATGAGACAGTGTCTTACTATTGTGGATGTTGCGACGGCAAAACAGCTGATCGGTCGAGATTCATTTGTGTTAATCACAAATCATTACGTCAATCTGAAAGCTATATAACCTTATCGAGGAATGTCACATTGTTTTGTTTCTACGTAGTACATTCGTGCTCTGAAATTTCACTGTTTTAATGTTTTTTTTATTCGATTCGTCGATTACCAAATTTCTCTCATTTGTTGTGATAGTAAAGAATTAAGATAGTAATTCAGAAAGAGTAAGAAATACGTCAATAAGGGTATGCACTATTTAACGCGTAAAATAAAATGAAATATGCACGCACATATTTATAGATATATGCAGACATGCATACATATATATGCATAAATGCATGCAAACAAACCATACCTAACCTCCTTATCTATTTGCACGAGTTGTAATCGTACAGATGGTAAAATAACCAAGAACTTTCGACGTAACTATTTCGTGATCTTTGTAGGTTAAAGTTCACGCAATTCCTCAGAGTCAAAACAATATCTGTATGTTGATTCATTTCCGCATTCTGATAAATTCAGACCATATATAAATCTGCTGTCTACACTAAAATGTCGAGCCCTTTTTACATAATTAACGATGATTACAAGAATAAATTTGGAATGCGTGATTATTGAGAAGTAAGTATTTGATTTTTATATCAGTAAATAAGTGAAAATTTTCAAAATTTGGAGATATGCAAAATTGAATACTTGAAAATTGATGGCAATTGCATCTGAATAGTTGAATAGTAATTGACTAATTGTGTTTTATTATATCTTATAAAATATTTCGATACCTTTATTTGTAAATACTTAAAACAAATAAAAATTATACTAGATTCTCATCAAGATAAAATTATTATGTCGATGAATCCATACCAATTACAAAAAATTGTTTTTTACATTAATATCAAAATTACATTAAGCATCAAATTTCTAATTTTACTTTTAAAGATTATATTGTTTTAATTTATATCAAAGAAGTGTTTATGTGTGAAAGTTTACTTTTGATATTATTTAATACTACTTTTAAAATTTACATTGTATTTCAACTAAACTTTTATAGTTTTAATGTTGTTTAAATTCATTAAACTTATCCAACTGTTCAATTATTCAATTAATAAGTAACGACATAAATCACAAATGTATACTTTTATTTTGTATTAATTTATCCGTATGACATAGAAAAATGAGATGATCAATATATACATTTAATTATATTTCATTTATAATTAATAAAGTTTAAATCATCAATATAATAAAACAATTACTTTATATATAATTATTTGTAAAAAAATATATAATATCAGAATATTTTTTAATAGAAATATTATTATTAAATTATGAATACATACATTTTTTATATTATTAAAATTAATTAGAATACTGTTATACAGTAACAATACTGTATACTAAATTTCATCAAAATATGAAATTTAAACTTTTATACTATTTTCAATTGCTAAATTTTTATATATAATTTATTTCTATATTATATTATAATATAAAGAGAAAATGTACTATTTTATTCATAAATTAGAAAGTAATTTGTCTATACTTTGAAGATGAAAACCTTAATAAAAATTCATAAATTTGGATATTACCTTATACAATTAGCTTAAAATTTTTTCATTCAATTTATAGATATCTTATCAATATGGATTGTAATTTTAATTTGAAAATTTTCTATTTAGGCAAAATCTATTGTGTAAGCAACAGATAAGCTTTTTAAATTGTATCAACCATTATATAAATAATTTAATATGCGTAATTAAAAAAAACCTTATTTATATGAATAATTATTAATCTATACCTATAGATATACATTTATAATTTAAGCATAAAAATAATGTTGAATAATGTAAGTATAAGCAATTTATCTAGATAATTACTGATATTAATTGAATTGACACTCTCTTATTATAATCAATACAAGTGAAAATAAAACTATGTATAAGATAATAAGCAAATGTATTAGTAGATAAGCTTTTGTAGATTCAGTGTATTACATAATATAGAAAAATGTTGTTAAGCCTGTTAATTCAGATCAGCGGGTGGCAACAGGATGATAAGACTTTTATCTGGTATCATCAGCAGAAGTACAACGAAAGTTACGCTTCTAACAAGAGGTGTTCGACAATCCATTCACAGAACAAAAGACCCACAACTGTGAGATGAATTCTTTACTGCGCACCGTCAACTCTGTCTCCAATCGGAAAAATATGCTAGTTCGTGAATCCCTTCAGCAGCAACTCAATTCGACAGTCATCGAGATCCAGGGCGCTGCCGGACTGCCAAACAGCTCGGCCTTGAAGGTCGGCGACGAGGCACTCTCTATTTGTTCAGCCTTTGAGGCAATATTCCTGCACGGCTTGAAGGATAGTCTTTTGAACCGCGTTACCGAGGTTATCAGCGGGCCTGATTATGATGCAATGCCTCAACCGAGCTTTTGGGGACCACTTCTCGTCTTTTCCCACAGAGAAATTATCGATCAAATCCAGTCCTTTAGCCAGGTTCGTCAATCGATGAATGCTCTGTGTCCTTCGACGAACTTTTATTCAGTTATTGCTCTTTCTAATTGTTTTTTAAAATATTAATTGTAAATGAGTGTTGTAGCCAATAATGAAAGGATATTCTAGTTTGAAAATCTTTTTTGTTCTTTTATAGAATTCAACTTATTAGATTGTTTATACTGCATTATGTTTCTACTATTAAAATTCGAGGAATTTTGTACAATGAAAATTTAAATAATTGTTAAAATATGTAGTTTTGCTTTTAAAAAAATCCTGCTTAGTGACATGCATACTTTGTCTTAAAATTTTAGAAAAATTATTTTTATAAAAATTATTGTTATAAGAATTGTTATTTTTAAATTTAATCTTTATATGAAATATAAAATTAGGGCAAATTTATTTATTTAGTAGATTAGTTTTTAGTATTATATTTTCAAAAAGCTATTAACATAAATCACCAAAATTATTGAATATAAATTATGGATAAATAAAATAAAAGCCGTAAATAAATAAATAATTTTTTTATTGTAGAAAAGCCTGGTTTTATTATTTAGAATGAAATTCTTTACAAATTGAATCTATAATTTGAGTATATAAAGTACACTATGTAATTATTATTAGTTTATATATTATAATGTTACATATAATATGTAATTGACGTATATTATAAATACTTTATAATTTAGTAAAATGTTAAATTCATATTGTCTAATGCATACAATTGTTATTAATAAATTGTATATAATGTAAAAAATATATCTTTAAAATGATTAAATCGATTTTGATCATCTTTAATAAATGTTCAAAATTTAATATATCGAAACAGACGAAGTAAATAATTTTCTTTTTATGAACATTTTTTTTATTAAACCAAGTAAGTAATAATAACCTTCTAATTATTTTAAATAAACTTAAAATAAATTAAATAATTTTTAAGAAAATAATTATATATTAATTATATTACATTTGTATTATACGTTATGAAAATATTTTCTACACAAAACACTGAATTTGAAAATAAGCTGTATTCTAAAGCTTTTACATTACATTTGTTTAATGAAAAAATGTGAGTGGTTTTTTCAAATGTATACACACATACTGCTTTCAATGTAAAAAAAGTAACTTTTTAGAATTCGTATTACCCGGCATACTATAAATCATATTTAACATTGTTTATATTATACATTGTATATTATATATCAATTAAAATATTATATTAAATTAATCATAATTTAATTAAATATGAAATGTAATTGAATTTTTCTTCTTAGTTGACAACAGAAGTTGGCTACTGCCGAGCCTGGATTCGACTAGCACTGAACGAGGGTCTTTTATCCAGCTACTTGGCGGCTATTCGCCGGGACAATTCGGCCTTAAAACCCTATTATTCTCGCGCCGCTTTTATCCGAGATGCAGACCTTTTGGAAGTTGCACAACGACTGATCGAAAGCATCGATTACATTCATTTTGATTTAGTAATGAACTCGAGCCTTTTGAACTACTGGTCGAATACCCCGCTACTAATGGCTGCAATATGGTCACCCCCTATGAAGTCCTGTCCTATTTTCAGTGCTGTCGACATCGCCAAGACCATAAATAGTGAGCGCGCTGACAATGAAAATAGCCTAGACGAGATCGAGACAGCCAGTTCAATTGGCAGTTTTAGTTCTTTTAGCTCTTCGCAAAATAATCTCAATGGCTTTTCGGAAGACGACTCGTTAAGGGTTCTGCTGGCAAAGAAATTACATCATTTGGATGTCGCTGATATCGAAACAGCTTTATCTGCTCAAGCATCTTTTAGTTCGAACAAAGACACCGAAGTTAATAGAACAACGGTCATGGAGGTAGAAGCTGTTAAATATATTCCGAGAGAAAGTAGTCACGAAAAAAGTAAGGATAACAAAGAAGAGGAGAGCAACGATAATGTGGCAATTGCAGCGACGTCAACGACTGTCGGTCACTCTTTGATCGGTAAACTCGGCTGGTCAACTTCTAATGAAGATTGCGAATCATCCATGACTTCGTCGATAATTTCAAAGAACTCGGTTGGTGATTGTCCGCAAACATCGATCGAGGGTCCGACCTATGACGCTTTGCTCAAAAGCTACCACACTGGAAGTCATGACACACCAAATCTAGAGGATCTCCTAGCGATATACCCTGTGTACGAGCCTGTGACATCGGCGATTATGGACAACGCAGAACCGCATGAAAGACGAAGCTTCGACGAGCAATTAGGAATACTCGCCCGGGAAAAGGGACTTGACCTCCAGAACTATAACTGCCTTGAGTGCGGGCAATTGATCGGCTTGACTTTTAGCAAAGCCAACGTTTGCTGTTTCTCTGGCGATTACTTTTGCTGCAACTGTATGGCCGTTGAGGAACATCTCATTCCCTCGCGTGTCATTCATAATTGGGATTTGAAGCAATATCCAGTATGCATAAAGGTTGCTAAATACCTTACTGAATGCTCAACTTTGCTCGATCTAAAACTTATCAACCCAAAAATATACTCTGCCGTGGATTGTATGGCGCAGTTGCAGACATTGAGGGTCCAGCTAAATTTGTTGAGAGCATATTTGTTTACTTGTCGCGAGCCAATTATAGAATCATTTCAAAAGAAAGTCACACCGAGAGATTATCTATACGAGCATGTTCACCAATATTCTGTTTCTGATCTTGCTGATATCCCAAACGGAACTCTGGCACAACATCTTCAAAAAGTAGTAGAGTTTGCGAGAAATCATGTGCTAAACTGTTGGCTTTGCAGTCAGAAAGGATTCATTTGCGAGGTCTGCAGTAATCCAAAAGTTATTTATCCGTTTGATACGCAATTTACTTACCGAGTAAGTGTTCTTCGAGATTATTTTTATCACTTGATAAAATTATACTTCTAAGTTGACTTATATTTTATATACAAATAGATAAAGCACAACATATTTGTCCATTAAAGTTAAAGGAAGTGTATTAATTATATTTAATTTTCAATATAAAGAAAATTAATTAATTAAATTAATTCTTTATATTTTTTATAATATAAAGCATATATTATAAATATTTTTATATTTAACAATAGATTTAAAAATTGCTGATTACTTTAGTGTATATACATTATACACTATACATTATACTTTATACAGTAATTAATGTCATTTTAATACACCCACTCGATTAAAATATAGAGCAATCAACAATTTACAGTAATATAAATATTTCTTGATTTAATTGCTTGTAAATGCTGTATTTAATTTTCTACACTTCACTAATGATACTTTTAAAATTATTTTAAACAATATTTTAAATTGATATGTCAAACTGCAGCAATTTAAAGATCATTAAGTTGTAAATATATTAGATAAAACAACTTAGTTTAACTATGTAAAATAATTTTATATCGTTTTATTTATATGATTTAATCAAATTTCTGTTATTTCATAAGAATTAAAAATAAATTAAAATGTAGTAAACAATTTTTATTATAAAAATTCCATTAAAATAAGTATAATTATTTTACAATTATTTAGATAATTTAATAAATTAAAAAATATTATGTATATAAAATAATTTTAATTAAGTTTTGTTTTAATAATAAATATTTTAAATTTATTCTTGTATGAATGTACTTAGTATTTCAATATTATTGATTTGTACAAATAATAGCCTATTATAGATATTATTGTGAATTTAATGAAATTTCAATTTTGTGATATGTGATTAAATTAATAATTAACTAATTATTAACTAGTAGAAACAATCATTTACACAATGATTATCTTAAATTTACTACAAAAATTAATACTTATATGAAATTACTTATGTATTTAAAATATTTAAAATAAAAATTTTACTTTTCGTAAGAATTCTGCAAACTATTATTATATTGATAAATATTTTATTAAAAAACAATAATATATAATTGTAAAATAATTAGAAAAATTCAAATAGATTTTAAAGTGCATTTATTTTTAAACTACACTAATTTTTAATCACTGTTCTGTGTAATTAAAAAGTTAATGAAATATAATATTTTTAAATAAATTTTAGTGTGGGAGTTGTAATGCAGTTTTCCATTCAAATTGTTTGAATGCAAAGAAACCCTGTCCAAAATGCGAACGCAAGCGTAAGCGAATGGATTTACCTTTATTAAATATGGAAAGCCCTGACATCTGTAGTGAAGCTACATTATCACCAACAATCGCCACAACTTGATCATATCCTTGGATTATGTTACAATAGCAGTATTCAAAAACAAAAAATGAGAATAATGTACTATTGTACAAAGAGTATATTATTCACATATCATATTAATATTAAATAGCTTGCCAATGTAAAACACTTTATTAATACCTTTCCGTCATTAACATTGCAAAGGATGATGCTTTGAAGATTTTTAATTTAGATATTAATTAACATGAAATAAACAAAATATATAATAGTCGTTTATGAATAACACAGGTTAATTATATAAATAGATAGACTTTTTTATCGATTAACTTTGTATATTTATTTTAATTTTATGTACAAAAGTAATAAAAAGACACGGTTGTTTATTACAATAGTCATTTTTTTTAGATTTGTTTTTTTTTTTTTTGTATTTATACTGAATGTTATAATTAATACTGTTGTTCCAAACAAGAAGTTAGAGAGCATAATTGACTCAAAATTCAATCAATACATTCTTTTCCATTCAGATTTATTTTCTTTTAAATTATTCATTACTGATAATTTTGAAAATTGTTTAGCCAGGTACTTAATCCACTTCACCTTACGATTTATTATCAGTAAGATAAAAAAATATAAAATCTACAATTAGACTACACACAATATTTAAATGCCTCTCTTTTTTCTTAAGTTTCAAATAATCTCATTCTTTACTTTACTTAATTTACAATTAAAATAATATAAAAATACAGTAAAAATTACATAAATTTATACAATATTATTTTTCTTTTGTATACTTAACTAAAAACTAATTATAATGTGTTAAATAGGCATGAAAGTATACCTTTCACAAACTATTTAAGATCCTCTTAGTTGTTTACACATTTGTACTCTTGTGTTTGTTAAATAAGAAATATTATAAACAATTTAATAATTACAAATAATTATTCTTATCAAGCTTTGCAGTATATAAAACTAGTTCTTTTAATGTTGTTATTTAGAGTTCACCTTAAATTAAAAAAAATATTTATAGGTTTTCAAAATTTTCAAAATTGAAATTATATCTATTACTTAAAAATATAGTTTAAACTATTAAAATCATTCAACATTCTTAATTAGGAAAAATAAACTATTATATTATTCTATTAAATTTTATTAAATAAATATATTTTTAATTGTTCAGTCACATTTTTAAAAAATAATATAAACCATAAAGATCCCAAAAGTGTAATATTTCCTCTAGGATACTAATTATAAATAATACTTTTATTTATTTTATTAATGATTTGTTTTCAATTTACAACTTTGTGTGTCGATATATTTGAAAAATATTATTCGAAATATAGTAATTAAAATATTTTACTTTATTTATAATACCTTAAAACTTTAAAATTGTTAACAAGTTTCTTACTTTAATTTGAAGTAATATTATTTTGCAAAATATATTTATTTAAAAATAAATTTAAATACTTTTAGTGCATTTAATAGAGATTTATATATTTTCAAATAACTTTTACTTTGATCAATTAAATCATTAGGGCAAAGAATATTTTAATAAATTTTTAAGAATTTTAAAAACCTACATATATGTACATCAAGCATTATATTTTCCTTATACAAATTGAACACGTAGATACGAAAATCTAAAATTTATTATTTTTTTCTTATGTTCAATTAATGATATATTGATAAATTTAGATTTTTATTAGATCTGAACAGAAAGACATCACTATATAGCAATAACAGTTTTATCACAATCAAACACGGTAGTTACAGAATAATTTCTTTTACCGTGAATTGCATGGGTAATCACCTTAATGTTTTTGAAAAATTTATTTCAAATATACTCGAATATTAAACTCGAGTTAATGAGATAAGCCATCGGTTAGTTATATTTATAGAGATCATAATAGATGTATATAATGCTCCAATAACTGTTTCTTAATATTTTTTTAATAAGCATTTTGACAAAAATATTATTTGTACGACACTTTGATGTCTCAAATTTAAGATCGATTATTAGATGATAACATTCTTGGCTACAGTAAACTATACCAATTGATGCATACACATAAAGACTAGCTTTCTTCTGTACATGTTATTTTTAAATTTCTTCATGATTAAGATGAAGATAATTGCATTTTGTGAAAAATTAATATTTACTATCAATGTTGTTTTAAGTTCGTCAAAGATTAAACTTGAGGAGTATTTGCTTATTAGCACATAATCAGTAACATAGCTCAACTGTTCATTTTCGAGTTCAGAACTTTACTCTACATGCACAACACTTAAATAAAATAATAATTAAGAGGCATCCAATTGAATATCTTTAAGTAATGTCAATAAGGCAAATTTTGTCATTTTAAATTTGATAAGATGTCTATTATGTGAAATATAATGGATAAGCGACCACCTCACAAGTTTGTCAGTACGTATTTTTTTGTATTAGTAAAAAATAGTATTAAACTCAATGTTTCTTGATATTAAACAAAATAAAAATATAGTAAATGCAGTATAAAAAATTTGACTCAGATTTCAAAACATTCCTAGATTTTGGTACAAAATCTAATAATATATTATTTTAGTTAGATAATACAACACCAACAAAACAAAGGTAATAAATCACAAAATGATGTTACTCGAATTCGTAATTACATTCGAGAAATAGTTAATAAGGCAACCGAGTGTTATGGCCGATTTTATTATACGTGCGGTAAAATTCAAATTCAAGAGTGTATAAAGAATGCGAAATTGTATACTGACAGTCAAAAATTAATCATGAAAGAAACTTGTATTACTATGATCTTCTCACAATACATTACATTTTGATCTTATAAGTAGTCATATTATATAATTGCATTATGTTCAATCTAAAATATAAATAAAGAATCAAGTAGTGAATAAATATAAACATATATATATGTATAAACCAAGAAAGTAAAAATTGTATTATTCTGGTATAAAAATAAGAAATAAATGTTTTCAAATGTTAAACTAAAAATAAATTATTGTATAAATAAATGTATAACATTATAAAATTGTTTTTATCATTGATACCTGGAAAAATCTGTTAATAGATTTTTAATTTGCAAATTTGGAAACATAACACATAAATTCTGTTATTAAATTCTTTAAAATTGACTGCTATCTATTCAACTTCAAAAATACCAATTAAGTATTCAAACAAATTATTGCAATCAACAGTTACATCATATTAAAGTATATATTAAATTACTCTTGAACAATACGATTTTATGAGGATTTTTTTAAATTCATATTTATCAGTCATACTTATATTATTGAAAATAGTGACGAACTTTAGCGCAACTCAATATATAAAATAAAAACAATAGTTGAAATTTATAACAGTTAAAGATTATGTTATAATTTTTTAAACCATTTTTTTTCTTCGATTAATAATAATCATAACTGATATGTAAATTTGAATATCTAATATATCAGAATTCGAATATTGCTATAGTAGAAAATCATTCATATTAAAATATGAATCAATATCAAAAGTAAATCATTTGCTATAGGTTTGTAGAATGATATTTAATATATATATATATATATATACACACACACACACATATTTATGTATGAATGTATGTATATTCTATATATGGGTACTAAACAACTTGGACTGCAGTATTAATATTAGAAGAATATTAGAAGAAATTTTTTGTTATTTCTATAATTATACTATTATGCATATTATGATGTACGATTTGGAATTGAAAAGATTTATTAGTATCTTTATGGTGATAATTCGCTGTTCACCCATCAGATTCTTAAACTTTTCTACTTCTTTAATTAATTTCTTATTTATGTACTCACTTACAAAGTTCTATTTAATTCAAATAAACATTTAGTAATTGAACATCAAAAATACTTATGTAATTTCAATTGCCTAATGAATATATTAAAATTTTATAAATATATTTTCGTAGTCCAAAAGATGTGCTATTAATCTCTTTATCAGAAATTTTTTTAATGTTTCAAATTTTACTGTAAAAGTGAAATGTATCATAATTTACTGAACAGTCAAATGAATTAGAATTTTGTTTTCTACACATGGCTTAAGATATTCAAATTATATGGCAAACAATTATAATAGATTGGTTCATACATTATAAATGAGTGTGAGTAATAGTATAATTAGTAATTATATTACTTTTAAATCTTTATGTATCATTTTTTATGTATAAAACAAAACTATAACAAATAAAATGTATTTTACTATATCCAGTTATATTATAAATGTTTTTTTTAATTTATTAATTTTAATGGAGACAAACTATCAATTTGAAATTTTATTTACACACTCTCAGTAAATAAAAATAGCAGAAATCTAAAAATTAATTAATAATATAAAATATGTTGAAATATCTAATTTTATCACATTAAAATTTGAATTTATAAGCTACTTTTAGTATTAACATTTCGTTGTAATGCACATTATTAGCAACATTACATCTAAGATAGTCTATTGTAGGTACTATAAAAGATAAATATCTTTTTAAATTTTAAGGTGAACCTTATTTTTTTGTTGTCATTGATTATGTAAAGTTTTAGGAAAGTAGGCCGAAGGCAATAAAGGTTTATCTAGTACTACACGTCTTAAGCCACCCTGTAAAGAACTACCTACACTTTTTGGTTTGATGCCATTCATTGCTGGAGCTGGCACGTTATTGTTCTCAATGATAGCTGGTACTGAGTTAGCACTTGATATTTTACTTAGCGAATTGGCTCGTTCAACTGGTGTGCTTGTGTTAGAGATCTGTCCTGTTTTGAAATTTATTCCAGGTGAATTTTCAGTAATTCCAACACCCATTGATCTACCACAAGTCCTAGAAGTTTGATTAATGTTTGGGTTTTGTACAATTGGATTTCTAAGAGGAAGACCAGAGAGTGACACAGGTTGAGATGTACTAGGTGCTGGAGTTCGTGTCTCAAATCTATTAGGCATAAATTTATTTGTCCTGGGCAGAGTCAACTGCATAGACTGTGGCATTGTTACAGAAGTAGTTGCTGTCACACTTTGAATAGGTGAATGCACATCAGCTAACCTTCTATTTAGCCAACTTATGACATTATCGTTATTTTTAATTGTTTTTTCCTTTTCTTCCAACTGACTTCGTAATGCCTTTAACTGCTCTTTCAAATCATCGATATTTGCTTTAGCTTCACGATTTTCTTTGGCAGATGTATCCACTTTACTTTCTAACTGACCAACTTCTTTTTGTTTGCTATCTAAAAGTCGCTCCTGCTCAAGAGCTATACTTGTTCGTAATTTTAGTTTTGACTTGGTCGATGTTAATTCATTTTGCAACTTACTTAAAATTTCATTAGCCTTTACGAGTTCGTCACCCAAATTCTTTAAAGATGATTGTTTTCGTTGCAATTGTGCTTCTTTTTCGGCAAGCAATTCTTCCAGTCTTTGTTTGCTTTCCTTTATATTCTTTATCATCTCTGTATGTTTATTGATTAATATTATTTTATCCTTTAATTCTTGTTCAAGAACTGCTACTCTTGTGGAAAGTGTGTTCACTAATTTATCCTTTTCATGGAAATCAGTATTAAGCTTTACATTTTGATGTTTTACTGTAGAAAAATCGCGTTGTAACATATTAAGTTCTTTTTCTAATTCTTGAAGTTGCTTTAACTGCTCCTTATTAGTTGCTTCCAATAATGACTGCTTATCTTTATAACTTGAGTTTTGTATTCTTAGTTCAGCAACTTCAGTGTGCAATTGCTTTATTATTTCACTGTGTTTATATTCAAATTCCATTTTTTCCTTTTCAGTTTGATTTTGCCACTCCAATCTTGCTTGTACTAGCCTGTCCTTCTCTAATGAAACTTGTTGAGAAAGACTCATTTGTAATTGTGTCTTTTCAGTAATACATTTTTGTTCATATTGCTCTAAATCTTTACATTTTGATTCCAGTTTATTTTTCCATTCGGACATTCTTGTTTCTAAGTTCATAAGATCTCTGTCTTTTTGCATTATGCTTTCTTTTAAACCTTTTATTTTCATAGCCATATGTGTCTTTAAATCTGCATCAGTGGCTGGTGCAATATTTAGACTTAAATGGCAAAGATGTTTAATTTTATTGGTTTCTACTAACTGAAAACTCCAATCTCCACCTTCTTCAGCCAAAAGCAATAAAAATTTTGCTGTTTTAGGTAAACTAGCAACTGGAACTTGGCATTGTTCCAGTAAACATATCAACTGAGTTGTAAAATTATCAAAATCTACAAGAAGGCCTTGTTGGGCTTTTAATACTTTAAAATCATCATCTGTGATAAACAAAGAATATAAAAAACATGGATCATCATCATCTGACAGGAGAACACAAAGAGCCTGAAAAATAAGTATTAAAATTATTTTTAATTAACAAGATTTATTAATATTTTGAAAGTATTTGCGTTTATAAAATAATATTTTACTTCAAAATGTTTACTAAAATATTTAAGAATTAAAATAAAATTTATATTTTCATTACAATTTTCAATCATTTTTTAACATAAAATTTAAAAAAAAAAAAGCAAATTATCATAGTACTTTAATTATGTAAATTGTAATCAATTTATATAATTAAGACTCATTATAAATATACTTCATACTATTAAAATAAAAATATAGCCAATATTAAGATAAGAATTATTTTTAAAATCTAAAACTTTATTTAAAATTTTATTTTTATAATTCTTATAAAATTAATACAAAAATATATAATGGCAAATTTGAGTTATATGTATTTAAATATGAAAGATAATTTATGAATTTTTTATATAAAATCTCAATTTACAACAAAGTGCTTACAACCATGCAACAAACATGGTTTCAAGGTATCACAATATTAAGTTTCAAATAATTGAAAATTGTTATGAATTATTATTATAATAAAATAAATAATTTATTATCCATTTTTATGTATTTATTGTACGCTTAATATAAACTTTATTTAAATTTATATCTGAAATTTATTTTAAAAACTAATTGATAAAAAAATGCATATAAAATCAATAAAATTTTCGATTTAAACTTAATAGAAATTTGTAAAGAAATTATTTCTTAAATTTTTAATTATAATTTTCCATGTTAGCTAATATGGAATGGGCAATAATGAAAATTTAATTTTCATTTTATTAAACACAAAATTAAATTAACTATTTTAATTCAAGATTTGCATCAATAAGTTAAACAAATGTC
Source organism: Ceratosolen solmsi marchali (assembly GCF_000503995.2). NCBI lineage: Eukaryota > Metazoa > Arthropoda > Insecta > Hymenoptera > Agaonidae > Ceratosolen > Ceratosolen solmsi. The sequence goes on from NW_011948412.1 coordinate 1,076,219, forward strand.
TCGTCATAAACAGACGTTAGTTTCTTGAATTTTGTTTACAGACAACAAAACAAATTTAAGTAACGGATCATGTGTCAGATAAAGACAGAATGATGTCGTGAGCGAGGTAGGGGAGTCTTGAAAACGACAAATATGGGACCGAACAAGAGCAGCAAGTTAGCGGGGAGAAAAGAGAGGATGAATAGTGGGGCGTACGAGAGACAGAAAAAGTGAGGTTATAAATTATAGCAATGGTCAGGGAGAAAAGCCGTTGAATTTACCTTACGACAGACGGGACTAAGGCCCGCGTGTATTTCGACGTTGACTCTTAGATCCTTCTGTCTTTCCTCTTTATGCTGGGGCTTAAAGTAAACTCGTTGCACTTTTGAATAAATGATCTCTACATTGTTGAGCTGAAGGGCCGAGTCGGAGCCGGCGACCGCGCCGATAGCGATCGTGTTGAGAAAATTCATGGCTACGGTGTCGACTGGCCAGGAGGCTTCCTCGATGACGCGTACTCTCAGGGCTCGCGCGGTCTTCGGGCTCTCATCACGGGCGTTTTACGCATGCCGTTACTGCTGCTTCTTGACGCAATGCGCCTCTCACGCGACCGGGCCGTGACTTGCCTCTCATGACGGCATTCCGTTTGCCTCTCGAGCGGTTTTCCTTGGATGAAGTTGCACCTAGATGATGACAAACGAGATCGACGTAAACCTGGAAGATGAGTCTCGTGTACCCGAGATGTGCTAGACTTTGTCGCGTGCGCATCCGCGTTTAACTATTGTAGCCTACACCTCCTATATCCAGCCCTATTTCTTTTTTGTCTATTGCTTTCTAGCGCTCTCTATCTACTCTCTCTCTCTCTCTCTCTCTCTCTCTCTCTCTCTTTCTTTCTTCAAGGCTTAACGCAAGCCAGCTAATGCGCGATACCACCTTTCTCCTAGTTCCGCACCTTAACCACACGCGTAGTACTATATTATCTTTGGGGTATTACGAACAGCGCTCAACTTGTTTTTCTTTTCCCTTTCCTCGTTGTTCTCCCTCACCCTCGCTGTCACGCACGCCGTTCTCAGACGCGTGTTCACACGCGCATTCACCCTCTACGGGCTCATGTCCTATGTTAATGTGGTAACATTACCGACCGTCGTTTTCAGCTCCTTATCACGAGTTTGCGCAATATGGTTTCGTTCCGATTGGCTGCAATATTCCGCTAGCTTTTAAAAGATGAAACCAGGTATAATGAACATAAGTTAAGAATAAGTAGTCTTGGTGCATTTTTTACTCATTTTCTGTTCTTCCTACTGTTTTTTACAGCGCTCGTAAGAAAGGTGATTAATATAATATAAAAGGTAGGTAATATGATATTTTATGCGTAAAGCCATTTGTATGTCTATACATTTTTCTATAAATTTTCTATAAATTTTAAATTCTATAAATTTTATAATATATATATAAGTCCATATATATATATATATATATATAGAAAAATTTAGTATTTCGGTTTAAGTGTTTCTCTACAAGTTTTTTTATTTTTTTTTTTTATTTTTTCTATGCCATATTTGGTATATATACGTATATTATATGTAATACTTTCCAACTGTCTACAGAGCACAAAAGTTTGTCGGTTTTTATAATTTTTATCGACATATTTGCAGCTATGATTACGCACAATAAATGTTTATGCAACATTTATTATTATTATAAAAAAATATCATGAGATACCTATTGTTTTAAGTCTATTAACTTGTTGAATAAACAAACGGCGTTGTTTTCTTTATTGGAAAAAATTTTCTAACCTCATTGCAAAGTAAAATTAAATAAATTAATATTTCTTACATGATATTTACTAAAATATTGAATTAGCGAAATTACGCTAAATATTTGTTTTTGTTTGTATTTTTAAAGAATTAAAATATTCATAAATATTCATTATTATAATTATTTAGAATTTTCAGTATTACATGTATTACGTTGTTATTAATTACAATGATATTTTTAAATTATACAAAAATTTGAAACTTCTCAATCTATTATAATACGAATTTTTAAGAAAAAATTAAGCATCACAACATAGAAGTAGCATTTTATTCAATATTGTAAATAATTCTTGCGTATTAAATTAAAAAGCCATATATTAATGGACAATTTTCATATAATTATTCAAAATTACTATATTATTACAAATCTATTAAACTTTATAAATAAAATTTAATACAAATACATAATATTTGCATATTATATTAGAAAAAATTTGGTCTTACTAATTCATAATTTTAATAGACAATTTGATAATTTGATAGATAATTAATAATATGATTAATAGATAGATAATTTCATAGGTTTAGTTTATATATAACTAAATAAAAATATGGTAGTCGTTACTGTTTTCAAAAATAAAATTTTTTTTTCGGTTAAAAGGTTATTTATTGTTTGGTAATATATAATAATTTATATTAATTGCAGAAATGGTACTTATTTTATAAGATGTAACGTATTTTTCATTACATAACTCTTCACTATATGATGGCATATGTATTTTTGGAAATTTAATCGGAAATTTAAACTATTTTTTAATATAACCAATAGTATGAACTCTGAAAAACTTTATCAATATTAAATTATCTATTAAATGACAAACAGTTGTTTATGAAAAAAATTAATTGTGTATAATCGACTATTCCATCGTTTTTATAATTAAAATATTTTATCAGTAATCTTAATTTTGATGAATTAATACATTGATATTTAATAAAATATACGATTGAAATATTTTTTCTATTATTCGTAAGAAGTAATAGAAAATTTTTTCTTTTGATCGAGTATATCTTATTAAAAATTTTTAAATCAATTAAATTATAGTTATTATTTAAAAACAAAATCACTTTATTTAAGAAAATATTTATCATTTTTTAAATATTCTCATCATAAAAAAATATTAAAGTTTAAAATAATCGCATACATAATTTACTTAATTAAAAAAAAGTTGAGATATGAGATATGAGTTAAATATGAGAGGTTATATAATAATACTATAATGTAAATAATTATACGCACATTGCCGTTAACAAATAACGAATATTTCGTCCATTATCGACGTCAATTCAGGCAAATGAATATAACTAAGAGATGGCGCTAGTTTTCTTTTTTGTCTGTATCACGTATAGATACCTATCATTGTTTTAATATTTCCTTGGCCACGATAAATCATAAAATTCGTTGGTGTGAATAATCGCGCGCGCTTTTTTTTTAAGATAACTTGTAACCCATATGTTGTTTTTAATTTTCATACCATTTGTATTAAAAATATATTTGTAAAGAAGTGTCAAATTTGTGTATATGGACGCATATGGTTTATAAATATATAGTGTATATAACATGAAAATAAAAATAAATCTTTCATAGAGCGAGAATTATAGGTTTTACGTCTAGAAATTTGAGAAGTGTAGTGTTTGTGATTTTTATACCGTTATTATTTACATATGTCCCCATTTATAAGCAAATTAATATCATTATATTTATTTTTTTCATAAGCCTAACGTTGTTCGAATTAGTGAATATGTTGAATGCGTGAATCGATGAAGCACTATTTTATTTCATTATAAGATAGGCAACGAACCGACAATTAACGTCAACTGGATATGAAACTTAGGTGAGATTCCATTTTCCAAAATAATACAAAGTTGATGTTTAATTATAATTTAATTTTTTTATTGAGTTGAATGAATATTCAGATGCATTTTTGGGGTTATGAACACGCTGTTCGCCGCCTATTATATTTACAATTCTTTAACGCCGTAGTGCTTAGGATGATTTATTCAATTTTACCAAAATTGGAGTACGTTTATGATATATATTGATAAAGATATTATAGATATATAATATATTATAATTTAATATATTATATTAAATATATTAAATATATTAAATATATTAAATATATTAAATATAATATAATATAAATAAAAATACTAAATAACTTCAAATAATACGGGAGTAATAGAACAATGTACATGATAATTAATTTCTACTTTGTCATTTATATTATTATAGAGGATATAGAGAAAAGATCTGCAATAAGAAATTGAAAAATATAAATCGTAATATCAAAAATGAATAATTTATTAAAATTTGTTGAAAGTTTTTTTTACAAAATGATTAGGTAACATTTGTATTTTGTAAATCCAAAATGTATGCTTTGTGTAAAAGTATTTTCATGATTATATTGTTACTGATATTTGTATAAAGAATAACTACTAAATTTTATTTTTTACAAATCTTCATAAAATAAAAGTATTTAATTTTATAATGTATAAGTATACGTTTATAAGTATTATTAAAATATAAAAATTTTACAAATATATCCAAAGTATAGTTGTAAAATTAAAAATTTTATTTTTAGAATTATTTTAGTATTTTATTATTATTTTTAAATAAAAATATTTTTAATATATTCTATATAGCTTAAGTTTATAAAAGTATTATTGAATATAAATACTATTCCTTCCAACTACAATTATTCAATAAATATATTATTCATAAATAAAACTGATAATCTAATTTATAATTTTTGCAGAATAAATAAATCTATAAATTGTAATCTAAATAGAATTTATTTTTAAATATATTTATTTTCATAATACCCAATAAACGAAGTCATGATCATGTACAATTGTGATTTCTGTTCTATTCTGTTTTGCAATAATTATGTCATAAATTCTTTTATCAAATTATTACTGTGTAACAAAGTAAATTAAACATTTATTTGTATCTTATTTCTTGATCCAGACTAGAAAAAATGTATTAATAAATTGATTATGTTTTTCAAAATGATTTTATTGAAATATATATATTTTTTTTATACTTCTAAATCATTCTACCATTTTAATCTCTGACAATAATTTTTTTACAAATATTTGCATTATTTATAATATTGCCATATTTTAATATGAAATACAGTAGCTTTTTTTATATACGATCCAAATAATTAATATAAATGTATGGTATAAATTAAATTTTTAACATAAATAGTATATTATAATCTTGAATGCTAACAATAAAGCTATACATTCCTATGAATTATTACGAATAAAGTATTTAAAATTTTAATTTTGAAGACTTTTTGACACTTTCTCTTATTTCAATGTCTTTAATATAGAGTAAAAAACAAAAGTGGTGTAATATTTATCAAATTGTTTATAATTATTTAGAGATATCACGAATAAATACAATTTCGATTATATAAATATATATAAAAATATATACAAATATATAGATATATATAATATTTATGTATAGTATAATTGAAATAGGTTATAACTATATAAAGGTTGATTCATTTGAAATTAATATACATTAATTATTTCTCAAATTTAAAAAGTTATGTTCGGTACATAAACGTAAGAATATTTAAAAATATATTCTTATAAATACATAACGTATTCATTAAAGGATTTATTGTTTTTATTTTATATAAAACACATTTACTCTATACTTTATTAATTATTAAATATATCATGTCATTTCCTTTTTTTTAACGATTGGTGTTCAATTACACTGCATTTTTTTATACTTACCCGATCATATTCAAAATGTAACCCGTTCTTTTCTTTTTTATTTTAAAGTGCGTGGGTGGAGGGAGATATACTATGTATTCTGTCAAGTAATAAAATTGCGTTCATTGAATATATTTGAAAATAATCGTGAATGGGGAGACATCATGAAACTTAGTTTGCATTTCACTGAAATTTCAGTGTATAAAATAAAATGCCAGATGATAATGGGTTTTCGTTCTAGCTTGTTTTATATGTCATTAATGTATCAAGAAAAGTAAGATTTGCCAAATATCCAGAAGATATCCGAATTTTTTAGTAAAATAAGGCAGAACATGTATTGCAGAAAAGGACCATTCATTAATTATTATAAGTTCATAATAGGCTACACGAAATAGAAAATTGTAATTTATCATAGTATCGTTGTATATATCGAATTTACAAAATTTTTATAGGGGTAATTAGATATTCAATTATTTATGAATCTAAAGTATGTAATATTGGTATTCAAATACAATTAAAAGTAGTATGTTTGAACTAATGGTAATAATAAAATTTTCCATTTACATTTCGAATGAAATAAATTAGTAATAAATTAATAATCCTTCAATTATTTACATTAGTTCTTTCTTACATAATGAAATTATATATTTTTTGTTCCACGAGTATTCAAATTTATTAAATTTGAAATTATTCGCCGATTTATATAACCAAACAAAAAGTCATTAATATATTTACTAATGTTTGAAATTATATAAAAAAAATTAATGAAGATGACAAAGTTTTATTTTCGTAATATGGAAAAAAGAAATACAACAAGTTTCTGCAATTTTTTACATTGTAGCCAAATATTTTGTATCGGATGTAAATAAGAAGAATGTAGAAAAAGAAAATATTACTTTGTATTTTGTAAATATAATTGTAATAGATCTTTTTAATGTGATAAAAATTACAAATATATAGTAACAAAAAAATTTTATTAAAAAAATAAGTTATTCTCATAAAAAACACAAATTATATGCATACTTTGTATTATGTATAAATATGTTATAACTACTCGAAGCTTGATTTTATGAGAGTCGTTAATTTTGTTAAACATTGAATAAGCATTTAAAAAGTTATTTCTTATATTCCAAAAAATTAACTTTTTAACCTAATATAGAAAAAAAAAATATTTTCAAATATAAAATAATTTGCTTTTCTGCTAGATTATCTGAACTAAAGCTAAATATATAAAACGATATTTATATTAATATGTACGTATACATATATGAAAGAAAACTTGGATATTTGTACATTTGAATATTTCAGAACTATCGTGGATGGATTTTATATTATCTTAGTCAAAAAGCCAGTGTTCTCAGTGTCTCCTTAAATCGCAGTGTTCTTCAGTTTGATTATATAAATAGAAATAATACAATATAAATAGTAAATAGTGCTACGATGTAAGTAATAAATTGCCTTGACTCTTCTATAATTCTCTTCGATAATCATGTATAACCAAATTGAATAAAATTTAAGAATTTGTTGATTTTTAGTATTTACCAAAATGCTTTGAACATTAGCTAATCTTGCGTAGTGTGACATTTTTTGTTTCCTATTTATTGTCTAACAGTGTATTTCAAGTATTTTTAATGAAAAACGTATTCGTCATGATTTATGGACGCTTAAAATTATCTCCAGGATAAATTAGATTTTAAATAGGAAGAATCGTAAATGCTATATAACTAAGAATTTTTTTTCTAGTTTTCTCTTTCTAAACTGTCATAATGTACCCATATAGATAGTAGGCAACTATTAAATAAAATAATACATGTTTGTAATAATCTAAGCATAAGGGTTTTTTTTTATTTATGAAAGAATGAAAGGATGAGAGAATTAAAATTAAAACGATTGTTTGGTTACTTTAAAATAAATATAATTAAAATTGATATCTTATTAACATTTTATTGCAATTGATGGTCTATTGTAATTTTAATACATATCGTTTTTATGATAAAATCTTATTAATTCGTTTCGTTTGCATCGCATTTTCATTTTGTAGGTTAATAGTAACTTTTAAATATGTGAACTAACAAATAGCATAAATTAATTCAAATAATTGTAGATTATTTTTATTGAATTTGGTACGGATTAAATAAAATAACTACTGAAAGTTCAATAAATTCTTACCTAATTTCGTACAATAATTTTTTTTCTCGGGTATAAGTTTTTCTTTTCTCTCTCACTTTGCATTTTATTCATATTATTCTGTTTATTTGGTCTATATAATTTACTCCATATTTTATATATGTTTATATTTTGAATACTTTTCATAACAATCTTAATATAAAATTATAAATGTATTGAGTAAAAAGTAAGTAGCTGATACTTCGTGTATTTATGTTCAAAGTTTTTAAGGTTCTTATTATTCCTAACGAGCATCAAATTCTTCATTTTATACTTTATTATATATTTTGTATATTTACTTATATATGTGTATAAATATTAAATAAATTATAATATGAATAAAAAATAATTAAAATTTTTCAATTTAATATGAAATAGAATATTGATAAAAATTAATAAATTTTAAACTATATCTCACATTTCAAGAATTGAAGATTTTAATTATCAACACCTAAGTAAATACGTAGAATAATTCAAATTTTTTATAATGATTAGAATAAATATTTAAAATAAATATTTAGTAATATTTTCAAATTGTATACCATCTTAGATCAAACTTTAGTGTTTAAAAAAATATGTTGACCAAATTAAAAAATCGATGGCCTTTTTTATTCAAGCATTGTAAATTTTATTCTCCATTTATTAATTCGTTACAAAAAAATGTATACTATCAAATATATTTTGTTTTCGAAATAAATAGCACTGGTGGTAACACCACATTTTTATTCCTATATATTAATGTCGTCGTTTGCATTGCTTACGTCGTTTACCTCTGCACTTAATATGTTGATATGTTATATTCAAAAAGCAACGATTCTGAGAAAGTAGGTCATTATAGTTGTCGATTACATATTAGCCATCGATAGTGCAGTGCTGCTTGCACAAGTCATAGACATACGCCTTGGAATGCATTGTTATGCCCTACCAATAGAAGGTTTCTAAAATAAAAAAATCTATGAAAAAAATCTTTGCTTCTCCGCAAACATGTCAAAGAAGGATCGATGCTTGGATAGTTGGGCGAAAAGAAACTGAGGGAGGAAAGCACTACACGCGTCTTTTCCCCATCGGACTATACCTGGTCTTTTCAAATAAAGAAGATCTCTTTGAAATCCCGGAGCTAACACTACAATTTCATTTCACTCGCCATTGGAATAACTTCGTTCTTCGACGTGGCTCAGGTGATCGGGCGTTCAGTTTCATCTTTGCTCCATCTTCCCTTTCTTTATTGCTTATATTCAATTGGTTTATGTTACTAGAAAAAAAATTCTTAAAAGCCAAGGTCAAATTGAAACGAGACTTCCGATTTTTCTTTCTTCTTGTTTTTTTATTCAATTCTTACGTACCAATAATTAATAAACACTTGTAAAGGGATTATGTATGTTATACAAATTTGCTAACTAATTTGTTAATCAAACCTTTGTAAAATATATACTTTAGAGATTTAAATCAGAAACACTTATTTAAAATTAATATTATTTAATGAATTGTTATATAACAAATTCATGAGTTTTGTATTATTAATTACAATGAAATTATTTTGTTATTGAACAATTTGAATACGTCTTTCAATTATATTAACTATTATTAGAAATAACAAATTTGCAAAAACATAGAAAAATAATTAACAGTTTTATTTGCGTTTGAACGTGTAAAATATATTTGAATTAACTGAATTTATATCATTTTAAAATTATATTTCATAAAGAAATAGTTTTTATTACTTTCTGAATTTATTTTCAGCAAATCATTAATATTAAAATATTTTAATGCAATATTTATATAAATGAGTAATATAACTTTTAATAAAATATAATGTTGTTAAATGGTATGGTTTTAAATGATTTCATATATTATTATATATAATTAGATGTTTTAGCGATCAAAAAGAATTGAGAATTCAAATATTTAGAAATAAGAAATGTACGAAGAAAACTATAGAAAATTGTAAGGATAGAAATAATACTTACAAAGTATTAGTATATTTTAAATACTTCAAGTTTAGATGTATTTGGCATAGAATGAAACATTGCTAACAGATTTAAATGTTTAATAATTTAACACGAATAAACTGTTTAATAAACACTATCATATTCACGAACGTCGCACCAAAACAAAATATTTCTGATTTGCATTACTAAATTCTATTTAATGGAATTTACTATTTAAAGTAAAATACGACAGTTATTATTTTAAAATGTGTACAGTAATAGTTAAAGAAATTAAAAAAATCTTAATTCCAAAAATTTATAATTTTCTTATAATGGTAAACAGAGAATTATATTTGTTAGATATATGTAAGAATATTATAGAATAATATACAGACTAATTTAACAATTATATTAAAATGATCAAAATATGAAATTGTGGCACACACTACTGTTCATATAAAAGCAATTTCGGGCTTCCTAAATGTTATAAAGTTATAAATCCATTATATGTAGATTCTTGAAATGTATGAAGTCTTTATTGAATGTATTGTAATGTAAAATTTATTAAATAATAGAACTGAATATTTAATAAATTGATACAAACATGAAATAATAATTCTCATAATTTATTTATTCAAAAAATTTTCAAGTACATTCGAATAGTAAATATGAATTAAATGTTGTTTAAGTAATATTGAAAGATCATCGAGTCTATTTTAAAAAAGCTTATAGTTAATAAAAATAAACCATGTAAATATTTTTAATTTAATAAAAAGGTGGTATTTCATAAATTAAATGTGTCAATACGCAAATAATATTAATAACCATGCAAGTGATAAATTTAAATTCACAAAATGTGTTTATTTTAAATAAATTAGCAAACTTTCTTTATTTTATAGACAAATGTTTTAAGTTACAAGATACTGCCTGGACATCAAGGAATAAACGAAAATTTGCTAATTATAACACATAAATGTCATTTTTCGTAGTCACGACATCAATGCGAAAGTTCATCAAGTGTTTAGAAAAATAATCGATTGCATCGGGCATAACTAATTTGATATTATTAAAAAAAAGGGGGAAGTTGCGCGTCCCGAGTACAATAACTATATATCAGTTATTCATCTTGTGTGTATTTCATCGACATAAAATCTGAAAATCACACAAGAAAATCTTGCCGGTGACGCGAATGAAAATAAAAAATAAAATGCAGCAGAGGAAAGAATAATAAGTAGGACAGGTAGACCGCTGAGCAATGTAAAAACATAAAAAAATATGTACTAATCTTAGGTCGGTCTAAAGACTTGGAAATGCGTAGTTGGCAATAGCTCTTTTAACGTACCCACATCTCCACCCTTCTTCTCCCGCTTTCCTGTCCCTATTTCTCTTGATGTAAGTGGTACCCTGTTCATGATGTGATGATGATCTGTGCGATGACCCTGACCCTGATCACAATGACTAATCACACTTCTTGAAACATAAAAGATAAAATAAAAAAATTTATAAAAATAAAATTATTCTAATCTTTTTAATATTGACAGTTTCAATGTCAGAATAATCTATAAAAATGATAAAATAATAAAATACAATAAAAATGAATACTACTAACGACAGATATATCAAATGTAATTTTTATTAAATTTATTAAATTAATTTAATATTAAAACACACATCAATAAAATGAATTCACCAGCTTCAGATTTATTAATATGTTAATAAAAATGCTCAAGATACTTGTTGGAAATAAATAAATAAATTGTTAATTTTATGCAATTTTCGAAAATTAATTGTTATATGAATAACGTATACTTCATGTAGTTGTCTTTCTAAATTAAATATAAAATTAGTGATCACTAATAGTATTTAATATTATTTTCATTACTATGCCTTTATTTTATAAGTAATATATTCCTCAAATAAATTATAAATATGTCACTATAATTTTTATATTTTATTTTATAGCTATCAATATTTTAAATTTATTGATGCACACACATCAATATCGCTGTAAGAAGGTAAAAACAATAAGGTTTATTGTTATATATATAACTGACACAATCTTATAAAAATTAAATATCTGGTACAATTAAAAGCCTACGTATATTAAGAATAATTTGTTTTTCTTAAAATAATAATACTTAAAATGATACATATAATCATTATTTATTTTAATAATATAGATACTATTTTATATGATTTACCAAGTTGGAATAAAGAAACAATTAAAATTTTTTAGTTAGTTTCTGATTTTCTAATAAATAATTGATTTCTATTTATAATTACAACTATAATTTAATCAAGATAGATTAAAACTATAAGGAAAAAATTTTCCTTTTTACTCATGTTTAGCAATAAGTTCATGAGTGTATTAATTAAAAAAAAGTTAATTTTATCGATTTAATTGATCTGAAATTTGGTGAATAAATATATTATAGATGCGTTTAGAATTTCAGTTTTATCTATTATGAATCGTAACTATTCATTAATCTTGTTATGTAACTGTCTTTTTAATAACGATTAAATTAATATTAATTAAATTATAAACGTGACATGTCAAAACTGAAAATAAACAAAACAATACTTCATCCTTCATATATATGTATAAACCCAAAATTTTTATATGCTTCTAAAAACTTTATAAAAAGTTTGATTTTTCGATTTGTCCACTGAAACGAAATAATTAAAAAATATTAATAAATACGCGTTATATTATAGATCCATCAAGTCACACGATTATACAACGAACTCGTAACTCACGATTGTAATATTATGATAATTAGATTATAAATTGATTATAAATTATTAATAATTGTGAAAACTAATCATTAATCAACTAGGGTGAGTAGGATGACAATTATAAAGTGTTAGCAAAAGACAAAGAGGAGAGGAAGAAAGAGAAAAAGGTAGAAAGCCTTACTATAGATTATACAAAAATTTTCAATCCATAATGTTTTTTAATTAATCCTGTATGCGATTGCTATTGCTGCTGCAATTTTCAGTTTTTAAGAGGCAAGAAATGTTGCCATTTCTCTGTTTAAAGGCTCGAATTCTCCGAGAAATCGACTTCTTTAGAGCTGCTTCGAAAAGTCGAGTTTGGCTACTTTGATATGGATCTCTGGTGCTAATTAATAGACGATAAAAACATTAAACGAAATCGAAAATGGAAAAAATCTTTTATTGCATAGACTTTGGAAGTTGGTCCTACTTTCAAAATAAGAAAAAAAGAGAAAGACTCATCTTTCAACAGAGAAAAAGAAAGTTGAGCGCTGGCAATTCTTGAAAAGACGGTTCTGAATTAAGATGTAGCGTCAAAGAAATTAGTCACTACCTATGGCAACCTATTGTAGCAGTTCTTGAATATTTACGCCTGTTTGACTTTTACTGCTACATTTAAATAGATAAAACTTGAAATGGCAAATTCTCTTCAAATTCTGAAATCATAGCTTTCTTATCAATGATATCTTATCAATGATTATTACGTAATATTAAGAACTGTACGATGTGATAATATTTAAAAACAATCTCGTAATAAAAAAACTATAGATTTTTATGTGAAACGAATTTATTGCTCTATAAAAAATATATCTTCAGTAATTTGATGAATACGAAGTAGAGTATATTATAAATCAAATAAATTCATTAGGATGACAGAACTGAAGAGTAAGGTATTCGAGAGATTTTTATAACTTAAATTTTGAAAGTAAATGCTATAATTATATGGACGAATGATTTGATCAATCGACTAAATTATGATTAAATTAAATTATTTATGAATGTTATAACAATGTCGATACTCATTAGGAATAAATTAATTAGATATCGATATAATTTATTCATATGATAATGGGATATACAAATGCCATACTTAAGAGCGGATAAATAAAAAAATCAGTAGATAGCCTTGTAAAGAGAAACGTTGAGAAGCGCGCTTAATTTGATGAGCCAGAGAAATATTGATTCTGAGGCTAAATAACGTGAAATATAAAAACTTTGCTTTGAGTGGTACTACGCATGGGCGTCAGCAAAACCTTTCAAATGCTCAGAAAATTCTTGAATCATTCATCAACAGCTATCGAACAAAAAATTGAGATTAGATCAAGAAACATTTTACATGACAGCATAAAAGTCGCTTTTGTATATCGTAAATCTCTTGATGAGTATTTTGCTATTTACAATGAGTATAAAAAATAATACAAATTAAATATATTAAATTATTTCAATCTTCTGGCTGACTATTTAAACTTACTATGTTAAATTTTCAGTTAAGTCACGTATAATAGTACTAAATTATAATTAAAATTGGTCAGCATCCTTATTTAAGAATGTGAAAAATTACTGTTCTATTTAAAATTTTAACTTAATTGTTTTTATAACTGAAAATATTTTTATTCGACTTTCTTTCTTCTAATTATTATATTAAAAATGGTATATTATATGAATGAAGGCATATTTTTGTAAATATGCTATGTACAATCAATTTTTATCAAAAATTATTATTTCTTAATTTGAAGACCAATTTTGATAAAAAAATTAAAATAGTTACATACTCATAAAGGTTACCATTAGCTCGGCTTTCTATTTTAATTTAATATATAGATTATTTTAGAATCTGGCTATAATGTAACTCGTATGTAACATGTAAGCAATGTTGTAACATGTATACAACATGTAAAAGCCGATAACATCATCCTATATCTCGTTTAAGAATAAATTTATCAACTTCCCTGCATTCCACCATAAGATTTTTTTATAACTTTCATACACAGTCAAGAAAATAATGCTCTATACTTAAATTTCTTTGCATTTAAAGATAATTCAGGTATAACGGTTTATACACGGTGTATTTAATTAAAAAACAGACTGCAATACATAATATTAAATTCAAATTATTAAGTTATTAATTAATATTAATTCAAATGAAAAAGAATTCTATAGGAATGATGGAACCTGGATTGTTTTGATTATATAACAAATATGGTATTACATCGAGCATGTTTATGAAAAACGAATTTTATTTACAAAAACAACATTACAAAAAAATACATAATTGTAGGTAAAACTCTGTTTATGATGAATTATAATATTAAAAAATAACCAATTATAATTTTATATTCTTTGAGATCAAATTAAATCTTTATTTGATACGAATTATATGTAAATTCATATTTATATTAAAAGTAAACTCAAAATATTATACATAACGGCTAATAGTCTTTGAAACTCCTCCTTATCTATTCTATGGAATATATCACTTTTACAGAATTGTTTTTAGAAATTATAATCAATTAAAATTATACTTAATTAAAAGTCAGTTTGTTGAATCGAATGTCGAAGAGTTTAACTCAAAAAACTTTGGCATTCTTATATATTTCATATTTTTACAATTAACTACATTTAATTTTTGAACGATACAATGAGTAAGTACTATATAATTTGGTTATACATGTAGGCTGACATCGACTGTTTTCTGCAAGTGAGAAAACTCGAAAAAGGTATCATTTAAAAATCCTGTTTATTTACAGAGAAGTTGTGATGATATATAGACGAGTCATGGCAACTCTCACCCCGATAGTATAAATTGCGCTATTGCAGTCAGGTTACTGCAATTACGCACTGCAGCTGCTTTGAAAAATGGTGACGTACACGAATGGGTGTGCGGTGTACACGACTAATACTGTACAATAGAGAAACCATCTGTATAATTAGGGCTGTTTTTGTCCGGTGAATGGAAAAGTATAATGGTAACTTGAATATTGCTTGATCAATTGAATTAAAAAATATATTTATTTTCACACAAATTAGAGTAATTTATATTAATTTACTGAATCAATATTAATTTAATTCCAGTGAAATACATAGTATGATTAGTTTTTAATATTTATTTAATCATAATATTTTTATAATTTATTATTACGTGACAACACAGTAATATTATTATGTTGCTTCGTGTTATAGCTAATATCTCATTTCCTATAAATTATAAATTGTAAGTTATAAATATTCGTAAAAAATGGTTATTTTCTATCTATTAATTATAATGATTTTTCGAAAATTTATTTTAACTTATAATAATCTATAAAATTTATATTATTCAATTTAAATATTGATATAAATTGTTTAAAATATAGTTTTAATTGAGTTTTTTTATAAATATAAGCCAAGACACAAATACCTAATATAAAACAATTATTATACAGTAAAACTTAAAAAAAAAACTATTAACATATATAATCTTATACTAGCGCAAATAATATAAAGGATATTGTTGAAAATAAACTTACATTTATCAAAAATAATATTCCTTGTAATTAATTCCCTCTGTTAACTTAATTGTATGACAATTAATACAAACCTTACTTATAAAGTCATTAATAAGGAAATAAAATAAATTTTGTACAGCAAGCGAGAAAATTCGACAGGATATCATTTGAGCCACTAATTTAAAAACAATGAAAATTTAAATCGAAATAAACATAATACCTATGAGAAGGCAGAAAAAATCTGGTGAAAATAAAATCACTAGTTGTAGTTATTGACTAATTAAGTATACAACGATATATAGACAGAATATTGCAAAATACAGTAAATCTCGATATATAATTACATTATGATTGTATGCTTTATTATACAAATATTTAAGTTTTACCGAAAAGAATGGTTAAAACAACAATTCATGTTAAAATGTCAGAATACTATTTAATAATTTTTACGGACTCACGTTATTAGGATTGATGAAATCTACCTTATCGACCATATATCTGCTTATTCTATTGAATAAAAATTAATATCGTAAGAATTCTAATATTAATTATAATTTTAAAAACTTGATAATTTCTATTTTGATTTAATATTTTTAACAATAAATTATTCTCTATAACTAGTTAAAACTGAATGTAAAAAATAGTATTTAAGAAAAAATACGTATATTATTTACTTGTATTTCTTTAGAATAAATTATAATTCCAATTTAGGATGATATATTGTATATTTTAATTATAATAAATTTTTACATTAATTACTAGTTACTAAATTGATCGTATCAACAAATTTTTTATAATTTAAAGAGTTGAAATTTTTAAAACGAATAAAAATAATATATGAAATTATAAGTCAAAACATTGATAAAGTATTTTTAAAGTTGTAAAACATAGGTTATAAAAGTTTTTATAAAACAAATTTCGCGAATTTAAAGATACATTTTAATTTAAAAGGTTAATTTGAATTCTAATAAATTATGGATTATAACTTTTAGATGAAGAGTAAAACTAAAAAAGTTGTTTATTTTTAAATTAAAATGCAAGTAAATTAAAATGTAGTGTTTTGTAGTTTCTTGCTTAAATTACTACAGTATATATTTATATGAATTACTAAACTTGGAAATGTTTCTTAAACCTCGAAAATTACTAAGTAATTCTTTAATTAAATAAGTAAAAAGATTAAAAATTTTTCTTTAATGTTTCTTATTAAGAAATTCAGATTCACTATAGAGTATAACTTATTTAATCTTATTACTTATTATTACAATTTGCTGTTTACAATTTGTTGTTTATATTACAAATAAAAAGTAAAACTACTATCTGTTTATTTAATATTTTTTATGAGTGCACATTTATTATATTATTAAATAATAATTTATCAATTTCGTATGTATATAATATCGATAGTTGTGATTTATTACATTTTGTTTTTCAAAATTGAAACATTAATATTACAAATTTCACATTTATTTTCATATTTTATGTAACTTTAAATTCATTTTTGCACAAAAATTGCTTTAACAATCTTATATGAGAAATGTAAAAATATAGGTATTTATTGGTAATAAGAGCAGATTGTCTAAAAAAAAGTAACACATGTTATTTTTAAATTCAAGCGATGTATTTTTAATGACTCCCTTCGTTTATTTTAATTTTATAATTACATTATGCTCCACCCTTTTTTAAAGTTTACATGCTTTATATTTTAATATTTCACATACTATGTACACTTTAAATTTAATTACATTTAAGAGTACTAAATGTATAATAAAAATTCGAAGGAATTGATATATGAATTAAACGCATGCATAGGCATGTAATATAAGTCTATTAGAAAGTAATGATTGCTACTGTGTTAAACACATTTTTATTTAATAATTCTATACGTCTGAGTATTTAATCATGCCGTATTAAATAGAACAATGGTTTAAGGTAACATAACAGTAAATTCAAGCATTTTGACGAAGGATAATTTGTATGGAAAAATAATCGAAGGCAGTATTGATTTTATATGTACACACTAATTCCACGATGGATAAACAAAGAATTGATGTCATTAGGGAAAAGCTAATCTATTGTCATTCACAGCGAGTCAAATACAGCCGGTACAATTTTCAGAAACAGCGATGGTATTACAAGACGGCGTCCCTTTTTCTTTATGTTCACTCTGTAATTTATCAAAAATTTCATTCGTGCAGCATGTTTCCCGGCGTACTCGCTGTTACACATGCATACATACCTACATAGATGCATGCATGGATTCATGTATACATACATGTATACATGTATATATATATATATATATATATATACATATACACGAGTTTACCTAAGCAAAGTCGCTTATCACAGGATACCTACTCTCTTACCTTTTCATGTTGTCTCCTTTCTACCTATGATACGGAAATTACTAACTTTCCAAGCAACGGCAATTTTATTATGTACGCATATTATTTACAATTTTAACTAAATTTGATAACATTTTACATTTATGCGTTTTCCGGGATGATTGTCTTTGCGCTTATGTATCGGAAATACTATTATCATTATCGATGAAAATAAAACACTTCGTTCTCGTCACAAAAAGTATTTAAGCATACTGTTTATCTCTGTTTTTACTTTCGATATTGTATGTCTTTATGATATTTAACTGTTTAATTGTTTTAAATAAAACAACTTTTAAAAAATATAGTTTCAATTTGACTTATGTAGGACTCATATTCTTTAGTAATTTTAGATGAATATATCAAGAATGAAAATAAGATCAAAAACAAGTATTTGTATTTTCCATAATTCAGATAGAAATTAAATTCAAAGTTTCTATAATTAATTAATAATTAAATATAAATCCAATGTATAACTATATATATAACAATATTAAATGTAAATCCAATTCATTTCTTTCATAGCATATGTATGTATGTGTATGTAACTACTTTTTATATTAATAATTAATGATAATTAATTATACTCGAGCAAAAATTCGTGTAAAATATATATTCATCCAATTTTATAGTGTTATTATAGGAATCATTATACGCTTGAAAAAAAAGCTCAACTTATCCGACTTATTTTTGTGATTCTTATTAATACAAGTATCTATGAAAGTTCCGCATTAAATTTTTATTTTTTACAAAATGCGTATAGTAAATATGCCAAATATTTTCTATTAAGCCATGCAAATATAATTGATCTTTTAATTATTGAATATATTACCTAGGATTTAATAATATTAGTTTCCATATTTTCTTAAAAATCATTAAAATATATTGTTTTAAACCTCGAAGTTCAAAATATTTCAAATTTAATAGATGGTTTTATTTCCAAAAATATAATTTTAGTAATGGCATTTTAAAAATATAAAAATATATATAAGAACTAATAAAAAGCTCACTTTTTTATTGTTTCATTAATACATATCTTAATTATGACGAGTAGAAATGATAATTATAAATTTTAGAGAAATATTCTATAATTTTTCCTCCTAAAATTTTTGTACAATATGTAAACGCTTTTCTTAAGATAACATTAATTTACTTAAATCCAAATAATAGTATTGCATCTCTATCATTATATGAAACCGATTTAAATAATTTCCTACATAAATTTTTTTTTTATACTTTTTGTTTACGCTTATAAATTAATTGTTATAAATAAAAATGTTACTTTTATACGAAGTTAAGAAACTGAATAAGCACCAGTTTTTAAATTATCCTTGAAGATTTACCTAGAAGAAAGAAGTATTTTATTTTATATATCATTTTATTGAGTAACCAATTATACTTATTAAAGCACACAATTCAATATTAATATTAAAAATGTGAAAGTTAAAAATGTGAAACACGTTTGTAAAAATATAATATTTTCACACTGCAGCTAAAAAAGAGAAAGTTCTTAAATGAACTATAAAAATTTCAACTTCCAAGCTCTTCGCTGTATTCGATGTCTCATTAACTTATTTCAGCGAAAATCAACCCATACACTCGGCTTTCCTCAGCAATGGCTTAACAATCATTAATACACAATGTAATATCCTACCGAAGTTTTTTTCTCCATTAATACTCAGATGAAACGACACTTTCTCCTGGTGTCGTATAAACGAAGAAGCCCATTGTCGCGGGTGGCACTGATTCATCGAGGCCATTGTCCCCACATCTCCAGCTATTTACTTAGTCTTAAGGACGATATGATGATACTAAATACGACTGGTCAATAAAACTGAACGGCGATGTTGTAATGCTCTTTGTCGCCCTGTCTCATGTACCGAGAAGCACTCTCGAGACATTAGGTGAATGATGCTAAATTTGTGCTGGGACGACTAAGCGAGCGTGAACAAGTCGATAGCATGGCGTGGGAGATAACTTTTGAAAATTCGTGAAAAAAGAACTGCCACAATTAATGACGCATTTCCGTTAATCCGAGCAATTGTCAATTATTTAGCCTGTTTTTGCCACTGTGCAATCTTAGGCGCGATCTCACACATTTTATCATTGGCGTAGAGTGATAATAATGCAAATCTTGCGCTTAGATGCGACAGTATAGAGTCCACTTGACCTATGATCCTCCGCTTTTAAAGGGTGGCTACCGTTTCCTAGTACCGTTTCACATGGCGTTCTTTTACATTGCACTTGCTTTTATTAGTTGAAATGTATTAGCTTGAACAGGATTATGTATGGGATATCATTACTTGCCCAATGTAAACGTGATATTCGTCGTGTCAATCAGACATTACAAGCATATTAAATATCGGTGCAATTTTAAGATTAAAAGGTTTCATTTATTAAGTTCTTTTGCGACTTGCTGCAATAAAAAACATTACAATCCATTTAAATAAACAAAATATGTAACTGTAAATAAAAAAATAGTTTAATAATACAAAAATCTTTTAATTTCAAAATTCAAACTGAGATAATAGTAATTTTTATGTTTTCTTATTTTATTCTAATGTATAACAATAATATAATGAGCATATATGTTCTCAATTATAAAGAATAAATAAAAGTTTAATACTTCAGTTGAAAATATGTAAAAATATAAATTCTAACAGTAAATCTTATAATACAAAATTTTTATTTTTCCCTTATGATGAAGTACATAATAAAATACATAAATAACGTAACATAAAGGATAAATCATATTTCTTTATTCATTTATTGATTACAGAATTTCCAGCACTTTAACACGGTCAATTAATAATAGTACATGTAAAGGAAAATCCTATAAGTGCTGCACATATAATAAATATATTTCACCATGTAAAACAATTACAAATATTTTATGAAGTGTAATATATATAATTATAAATAAACTTATTAAATTAATAAAGTTGTTTTTATTATTGTCATTAATTTTATTATTATTACTGCTTGCTAAAATATTATCAATTTTTTGTATACAGTTGCGACAATTTTATATACCATTCAATAGTTAATGTTATTTTTATCACATTTAAATTAATATAACTATATCAACTGTTATTCACGAGTTTAAACATAATTCTATATCAAATTTATGTATCATAACTGTATAATTGTCACTTTAAATGCTTAAGATAAAAATATGGTTCTGGATATTGAGAAAATATTTTTATTGTAAGTAACTGTTTAATATTTGAATGTAATGTAGATGGTTCGATGTTTTTATTAAATAATTTTATTCAATATATAATTTTTAAATTTCATATTTAAATATTTTGACATTTTTTAGTATAAAGCAATATAAAATTATGCGTTCACAAGGTATTAATGTGTACAAATTTGAAATGATAATACAAGTATATGAAAATACAAATATAATATTCATGAGTGAAAAGTAAATTTTAAGAAAAGATGGACAATACAAGATGAGAAAATAACTAAACTATCAAATCAAAATTTAACATATTTCACGGAAAAATCGATAGAGTAAAGCAATTCTCTTGAATGTAACTATGAAAAATTAAATATGGAATATCTTATAACACATACGGTGTCTATTTACTTCGAAGTTAGGATATTCTGAAAGTACTTGACCCTTGGCGTCAGTAATAGCAGAGATGTCGCCACTTTATCGTTCTCTTATGAATTCGGACGACTCATTACGCAGGTTGCGAGCCACGCAAAATCGCACATTTTCGACAGATGCACCAACCTCGGGAATACCCGAGCATTACATTGACTTGCATGACGTCACCACAAAAAATTCTTACACAGCCAAAACGCGTTCAAAGTCGGTGCACATGCAAGATACTGGCGGGCATTCATTCGAGCTGTCAAGAATTGTTACTCGTGCTGCATTCACTTGCACAAACGTACCTTTACACGAGAACGATAGAGATCTTTTGAGTATGGAAGTTCCTAATATAAACACTAATGTACCAATATAGGTAGGTTTTCAGTGATTTTCCTTAATTAGTTTCTTTTCTTTTTTTCTCGCCAGCCAATTCAGTAGGAAACGCCGGAGCAAATGCGTGACGATCGGCTATTTCCGCTTGGCAACAGTGCCGCCAAAGTTCCCCGATGCTGCGCGCTGCCACACCATCGCAACACTCCGAAATTTCTTCCTCTCTCCCTCCCCCCCTCTCTCACTCACTCTCTCTCTCTCTCTCTCTCTCTCTCTCTCTCTCTCCTGACCACCCTCCCACTAACTTTGCCTGTATTGCGTTGATTCCGCTTTGCTTCCATTGCCTCTTTTCCAACATTCTCGGTCGCTTTAAATTTTGTTTCACCTTTTTTCATATTACTGTCACAGAACAAAACGAATGAAAAGGAAAGAGAATTTTTTGAGAATATTTTGAGACTTTTTTGAGTCCTTACTGCTTGTAATGAGATATAGTGACTGGCGTTCATTTGTTACATGAAGTACTGAGGGGGGGGGGGGGCAGCCATGAATTTTTTGCAAACGACTGAACTAAAAGATGAGTTAGAAAGATCCAAGTATGCCAAAATATCGATAGCACTCTAAAAAAAATCTTGTTAATCATAATAGTTGACATTTTGAATTATTTACACCATTTTTATGCCGAAAATTATTTGTAAATAAAATTATGACCTTGAATTTTTTTAAAATTTTACTAACGTTTATTATTATTATTTACGTACATAACTTTTTTATTTATATAAAATCATATATAAATATCAGCGATTTTTATAATGTATACTCTTAATTATTTAATTTAATTATATAAAAATTAATCTCAGATATTGTATAGCCTTTGTTCGATAATTATTATATGTGATATACATTAAATTATATTCTGTAGTAATTTACCAAACTTATTATCCATCTTTTTAACTTTCCTAGCCTATACTTTAGAAAACTTGAACATGTTCGGGTATCGATAAAATTAGCCTATATATTTTATCTTATGCACATAAGAAATATGCACATCTATATCCTAACTCGTAATGGTAAAGTGAAACATGCCTACATATTTGATATTATACTTTCTAGACCAACAATCAAAATTCTAAGATATCGAGGATATTTGCGCGCACCTACTCTTATTGTGCTAAAATTATTATCTATAAAAACCAGACTTCAGTTTTAAATGACATTTTATTGATATTATGGGTAATACCTAACCATTCAAGGGACCCCAATGACAATTTTCAGCTAAAGCGATTGCCCTTCGTCAATATACATATTAAATAGCGTTGAATTTTAAAGACGTTATTCCAATTCAATTTTCTTTTCTTCTAAATACGTATATTTATCTTAAATTTATTATTTAAATACATATAAATAAGTAAATTATCAATTAAATTGAATATCTAAATATGAAAAATTATCGCATAGTAATTGGTTTAATTATATATAAAATACTTTATCGTTATGATATTAAAAATATAATATAATTTTTTATTTTACTAATTGCTTAAATATATTGTTACACTGTTTACAATTTTTAGAAAGAATAAAATTACTTTATTCTTTCATTTAAATGATTTTTTAATTTAAAATTTTTATTTTCAGGTATTTTATAAAACTAACAAATTGAGTACTTCGTGTATATATTTATGAGTATATGATTATTTTTATACAATTTTTGCGACGGATCAAAATGTAACATGTCAAACTACTGTAAGGAATTTGCATAAAAAAAAAGTAATTGTTCATTAAACCTATTGGAGGCAGCACAAATATCATCACTATCATTTTGTCTTGGATAATATTGAAATTTGCAAATGGCAAATACTAACTGTACAATAATAAGTGAAAACATCTATATTATTCTGAAAAGAAATTATTATGTAGATATATCGAATCAAATTTTAATAATTTTTAATAAATAATGCAACAATTAATACATAATTCAACATTAAGGTATATTCAACGTCAAATTTTAATATGGATTATTTAATATTAGCAATGCTAATCGTTCCTTCTCTAATTGAAACACTCAAAATTATAATATCTCTATGTATATTTATCAAAAATTAAAATAAAGATCCCATGAAGATGTTAACGTTTTATTTCTATGATTTGTTATCAAACTGTTAAATTAATTTATTATATTTTTTAAAGTAAGTCATCGTGAAAAACGTAAAATACGCTGAAGTCATGTTGACTTAAAAAAAATAACCAAATAGTAATTGCAATTTTTTAATTAATTTGATTTATATGTACAAACGTAATATTTTCATGGTTCCCTGTGTTAAATAGTTCAGTTGAATAATAATTTGCGAAGATGTATTGTGATTTTATTCTGTTAATTTCTTTAATTTAATATTAATTTCGGAGTGGAATCCGAACAATTAAATTGTATTTTTTGTTATAATTATATATCATTCTAAATAGATAAATTTTAATAATGAAAAAATTTAATAATGATAAAATATTTTAGAAATAGAAGTATCATTTTCTATTGCCCGTATTTATAAAATAGTCATAATTATAGGATCTTATATGAAACCAAATTATCTTCTCTTCTCTTCTAACCTAATAATAACTATAAATGTATGTATATGTAAAAGTTAATGTTAGTAACCCCGCTTTCCCATGAAATAATTTAGATACTCTATTCAGCGATGTGCTATATTTCCTCTATTATCACATTTCTTACTTTCAATGCTTGCTCAAGTGCCTCTTTTTCTTAATCTTCCATGACCAATAGTTTTTCACTATTTCTTTATAATTTTGTCTTCTTGATTGATTATTCTATTTTTTTCAATAGCGTTGCATAACCGTACATTTTAATTCCCTATCACGGTATTCATTCTTCTTCAATTTTTGTTCTTGTTGTCTCCCATAAATAATACTAATACAGTTCCTAGTAATGACCAAATCTTGTAAACAAAGCATTTTTATCTATTATATCTAAAAGTGCATTAAAGTTATCTGCTACAATTTTACTATTATGTCGAATATCTCTTATCCTTTATCATAGAACCGAGCCATTTATGTACTTTTGAATATTTGGAATTTGAAAATAATTTAGTAACTTTAACAAACAACGACATTATGCGCATAATATACATTTCATAATTTTATTTAGTTACACCTTGTTGCAATTTTATGCTAATCTTAGATATTGAATTTCAATGTCGCCTATTAACTGGCTTCTTCAGGTCTTGAGCATTTGAATCGCCGTATCATAGCGTACAAAAATTTGATTTTTATATCTGACCAGAGAAATTTAATTCTGAAATATTTTTCAAAATATAATAATTGGAAGCGATTCCTATGAGACTTACCCACCAGGCTCACATAATTATCATTTGAAATATTTCCCTTACAATTCAGTGAAATTTTAAATATTTTCTAAAATAAATTGAACATTACATAAAATGCAAAAATTTGAAATGAATTAAATAATATCTGAATAATATATTTTTTTAAGTTTTATAAATAAAATATATTTTTACACAAGTAGTTTCTATTAAAAATATACTTTTAATATAAATTATTTCCACTATTTGGGATTTGTTCTTTAAAAATATATTATCTATTAAATGTTCCACTGAATATCACAATCATTTATAAATATGTTTTAATTTTATTTTTACTATTATTATAAATTATCATTGAAGGAATTAAAAACTCTTTAAAAAGAGGGGGAACAATATTGAAAGCATAAAAATTTGTTTTAATTCGTTCACATTAAATCATCGTTTAAAATAAAATTTAAAACATAATACTTCTTAACCATACGTAAAAATTTAAATAAAAGAGACATATATCCATAATTGCATCATTCGAATCGTTTACTGATTATCTCGATAGAAAACAGTAGCAAAGATTATATGGTAATCAAGTAATTGTTCCATTATTATTTAAGCGATTCTCAGAATAAAATACTACGAATGCCCTTCTTTTTAATTTGTTCCTAGTCGAACTCCTATCTTCATCATTATACAATGGTAACACGTTCTGTTGCATTTGTATTCAATAATCCAAACAACGATTTCTGATGAAAAAACGTTAGATAGGTACACATTTACACAATTTCCTTGTTTATCTCTGGTAGTGTCGTTATCTTGCAAATTGTAAAATTTTGCGTATTTTATAGACTCTAAATGTGGACTTCAATTGTCGCATGATAATTAGTTCTTCAATCTTATATTTCCTCTAGTTAACAGATCGATCTAATAATATTTAGAAGTGTAAGCCATGAAACAAATTTGATCAAACTAGTTTGTTCTGCTATACCTGTGTAACGATGTAAACAAAAATTATCTTTTACGAAATTATATTATCATATATTATCATTTTAAGAAATTATATTTGTTAAATTATTAAGCAATTTTTAATACATATTAATCATTATTCAAGTAATATAAGCATATATAAATTACAAAAATTATCTGCAAATAAAAAAACGTGTGGAATTAAATTATTTAATAAACAATTTAATCTCTATTCGGCTTTACTTTTTGTTAATGCGATTGATAATTATAATGTCGTATGCTTAATATGATTTAAATGTAATATAAATAATGAAATAACTTTATATGGTTTATTTGATTTAGTGAACTATTTAAGAAAAAATAATAATATAAATAGGTTTTAATATCATAGTCACAAATAATAAAGTTTATCTAAATGTATGCTTCAATGTTTTCTGTTAAATACTTTACTTATATCAGTTAAATATAATAGAATTTTTAAAATTCGTTATATACTTATATTCGTTGATAATTATGAAAAAATGAATATTGAAAAAATTTTTAAATTATATCATTTAATAAGAATTAAATTTAACAAATATTTTGTTTATCTAAAATTTTCAATACATTTTGTTTATTTCCATGAGAGAAAATGTTTTAATTATTTAAACGGAAAATTTTCTTGAATCTTTAACTAAAATAATTTATTTCATTTATAAAACAAATTCATGTTTTGTTTACTATCTAATTTTGTATAAATAATTATTTACAAGTACAAAATTTACGTATATTTTATTCATAATTTGCAATGTAATTTACTTTTAAATGTTTATAGAGTTTTAAGTGATAATGATTTTTTAACAAGAATAAAACGTTTTCTATAAATATTTTGACATATTAGCATTTTTCAAGATTGAAGTACATACGTAAGTAAATATAGAGTATTTTTTCATATAGTTATCTAATATACTATATAGCCATATAAATCATATAGTAATATAAATGAAACAATCGTATTATAAAAAGGATTTATTTAATTGAATAATATATCAATAATAATTGAACCAAGTGGTCGAATACGATTGTACTTTCAATCGTGAATCTTCATTATGAATTTTAAATTATATTAACCTTCTAAAGACCTAGATAAGGCAATATGCACAATGATAAAAGTAATGATTTTATACTAATAGTACTCTGATAATTAACAGTATTTGCAAGTATCAACCATATTTAATTAGAAAGATTTTATTCTATTTACAATGTATTTTAACTAGTTGTTTAACTCATCTTTGTTGAAGTTTCCCTTTTCTATGACCATTAATATATTAATCATTTCAATGTTTATCATGAATTTTATCACTATTAGACCTCTAAAAGTGCACAATAAATTATGAAAAAATAAGAATAAAAAGATCTTAAAGATGAACATCTTGAACGATTGATTAAGTAAACCTTTATCTACTTAATGCGTTCTTCAGTTTATAATAGTTTATTATATAATCTAGCCAGATATTCTTGGTGGCAATTTTATTGTCTACTTTATATATAAATCTGACATAATTAATTTTCTGAAAAATATTTCTGTTTGGTAATTATATTTCGTTCTTATATTCCTGAACAGTTAAATTATTGGTAAATTGGTTTATAAAATATAAGAATCTTAAATTGTTTATTTAAATTATTATTAATTTACATTAATTAATTAATGAAATTATCAACATATTAGTAAGATTATTAATATATCTAAACTATTTTGTTAAATAAAATCAAATGTTTATTTTTTTAAAACTTTATTATTAATACAAATGAACTATATAGCGTCATTACAAATTATGATGTTCACTAAATATAGAAATAAATTTTATTTTTCCATTCTATTTTCTAGTTTAAACGTAAAAAAATATTTAGAAACTGATTTACAAAGTACTGTATTTCAAATGGAAAGAAATCAACTGAAATCGAAATGATGAAGGTTGAAAATATAATTGTCATTGTAAAAAATTTAACAACAAATATTAAATACATTAAATATTAGAAATGAACACACAGTTCTAAGAACTCTAATTGCATCGATATATATGCATGTAAGTTTATTATTTTCCAAGCCGAAGTACTCATTTTGATCAATTAAACTCACTATTTTTAATAGTTGATTAAAGTTATTATGTTCAACTGTAAGAGATGTTCGTAAGTTTAAAATAGCCAACAGTATAAAATGAACAGTTTGTCTTTTATTTTGGTTGGGTGATTCCTTCAATTCATCAAACGAAGGCACTTCTAAAACTTCTTCCCAGGTACGTGTTTCTGAGTCTAGGATATAAGAAGAGAAAAAGACGAAAATGCGGCTGTAGCAATTTTACGTGATGATAATAATTCGAAGAGTGCAAAAACTACTTGTATCTGGTTGTTGGTGTTCTGTTTTGAGCGCATTCTCTGATTCTCTCTCTCTCTCTCTCTCTCTCTCTCTCTCTCTCATGTACACACTTTCAAATTGCACATACGAGCATGTTGCAAGAGCCACGACCTGTTTTAAAGTTCTTACAATTTCGTGGCCTCAACCAATTGACTAACCCAGAGGGTAAAGAATATCAAAAAGAAGTATACAAAGAAAGCTACCAGATGACACAAAGAAGTATAAGAGAAAAAGAGGTGTAGAATCAATGAATAAACGAATGAGAGAAGGCGACGCCTTAGGATGTACAATTAACGAAGAACAAAAGAAGAGACAGGAGGAGAAAGGAAAAAGAACTTATTGTTTACTTTTAGATTCTTTTTGCCATATCTTTTTAAAAACATTCTTTCAAAGCAATCATTAATTAATTTATTTAAAAAATCGTTTAATTTAAAAAATGCATAATGAATTCATATAAAAGACATTATTATTTTAAATTAATATGTATTAAAATGTATAAAAAAATTAATTTATATTAAAATATTTCAATTCATATTAATAAGTTAAATAACACGTATAAATCATCCTTAACAAATAGAGAAATTAAAAGAAATTTGGTAAAAAAACTCTTGGTTCATTATATGAAATTAAGAATGTTAATTACTTGTATACAGGTACTTATGTAGTTTTATACACAAAATAGAATGTATTAACTGTGTAATTTATTGCTTATTTTGTTGTACTTTATATAATTATCTACAATTATAATTTATTTTGAATATTTATTTTATTATTTGAATATTGATATTACTTTAAAAAACAGTTTGATAAACATTAATGAATGATACTATAGTACAATCTTATTTATTATTTATAAATTAAATTATCCTTTAATACTTTTAATTGTATATCACTTTTTATCAAAAATATTCAGAAATCTTATGTTTTAAACATTGTTTATATTGTTCTAAGAAACTAAAAATTAATTTTTAGAAAACATTTTTAATTTTTAATCTAAAAAACTTCTTGTAAGTAGATTGAAAATTTTCTGATATTACATTAAAATTTGATAATTAAACAACAGTTAAATTATTTTAGTTCATAGATAATTACAGTTGTAGTTTAACTTTTTAAAATAACATTTTATTTGATCTACTTTCAATTCCTATAACTATCTCTAAATTAATGATTTTACATAAACAATTGTTACGCCAAAGTAAAGATGACAATAGGTACAAAATATTGTATTGACTTATGTAAGTAATTTTATATTAATTTAAAAATCAATTTGAAAAACTTAAAATTTTATTTAAATCTTATAGTCCTTTTTTGTTATGTTCGATATTTACTAAATTTATATTTATATACTACAAATTTCCATTTATATATACTTCCAAACTAGTAATGAAAAGTCACGTAATCATATATTACCTTAGATTAGTTAATAATAACTTTAAGTATTTGTAAGGAGTTTATAAAAATCTTTAAATTATCAATATATTATACTTTTCCATAGTAAAAAATACAGTACAATCATTTTTATCAGAAGTAATACTTAATGTTGATAATTTGAAGCTATGCCAAGAATTAAGATAGAATATTTATTAAAAAAATACAATTAATTTATTAGAAAAATATAATTAAGTGTAATGTTTGCTTGAAACAAAATAAAAAATTAGTTATGTGAAATTTTAGTGTAATTTGTAATTTAAATTCAATTTAAATTAAGAATGCTTATTTGTAGTTTATAATATGTAATTAAAACTACTATGATTATTAATAATTAGCATACAATAACTTTTTAATTTCTATAAAAAAGGAGTACATTATAATATGATATATTAATTTTTAACATCAATAAATTTTTCGTGTACATTTTTCGTGAACTTTCTTTATGGCTATTTCTTTCGTAGTCTCTGTTTTTATTTATTTTTATTTCTAGCCATTGTATTTTTCTTGTATTCAAAAACTTGAGACATTCCTAAGCGTGTATGCGAATAATCATCAGAGTATGTAAGTTGGAAATGAAAAAGCAGAGGAAGGAGGTATGAAGAGGTTAAGAAAACGTGGCGACGTAGCGCATTCAAAAATAAGAAAGCGAAAAAAAACAAGAAAAACAAGGCCGGGAGAGATTTATTTGAGATGTACAATTGCATACGTGCCGAAGAGTGTCAGCGGAAGTTACAAAAAACAGTCTCTGGAGGTCACGATAGTCTTAACCACAATCTCTCTCTGTATGTCCATCTGTCTTTCTTTCTCTCTCTCTCTCCCTCTCTCTCTCTCTCTCTCTCTCTCTCTCTCTCTACTGATATATTTGTTGTCTATTCACCTACCAAGCTTTATCTCTTTTTTTGCCGATAATTAAAGTGCAGCATTGGCTCTGTTGATTCTTATTTCAAACAGTGCTTAAGTTCGATGTCTGATACTAAGGTGAATTAATAAAAAATCTAAGAATCTGAAAAGATTTACAAAATTTAGAATTTATTAATTAGATTTAGAAAAGCAATTTGAGTGTACTACATATAGACTTGTTTAATGAGCAAGCTACTAATCACACAACAGATAGATATTGTTGAACTAAAATGTAGATATAATTCGTATTATATGTCTGTAGTATAACAATATTCATAATTACCAAACAAATAATTGATAAAAATAATTATTAAACGTTAAAGCATTTTTTTAATAAAATTTTTTATTATTATATATATTAACTTATTTATAATATATTTAATTATTTAATGTGTCGTGCATAAATTCAATAATTTTTTTTATGAAAACAAATTCCTTGAGAAAAATGATAAGTTTTTTTTACCGATTTACTTCAATAATTTTATTTAATTATAGTTTTGTAGGTGTATTTTATTCATTTGTTATACTTATTTAAATTTTAATTATAGAATATTGAGCTAATATAAACCAAAATTTATGTGAATTTTTGCAGTTAGTCTCAATATATCGACATAATATATATGTACAATGTTTAAAACGAATATTTTCATATATTTATATTATTATTTTCAAACAAAATAAAAATATTACTTAAAAATAAAGAACATAAATATTCATATAACATAATAATGATATGAATAGTTAATCAATTTAAAATTGAAGAAATCATTTCTCTACTTATTTTAAATTGATTACTTTTAATTGAATTAGATTCTCAAAAAACCGTTGATCAATTAAATTTCTATTAATAACCTTATTTTTACTACTTCATTCTATTTATAATTGCTATAAATATATTATTGTGTAATTTATGCATATATATTTAAAAGTTAAATTATTTGGAAAATGTGTATTCGATAGAAAATTATTGCTTTTTATTTAATAAAGATATTCATTTAAATAAAATGTACATTTAAACAAAAGAATATTGTATATATAAACGTATAATATATATTTAATAACTAATAAATCAGATATTCTTTAATATATTTTATTTTTTAATTATTATATCATTTAATATTTAGGAATAACGAGTAAGCACGAATTTATTTATTTCAATGTATTAATGTAATTAATTGCTATTATACATTAATAAGCAAGTATGATTAAATTTGTTAAAATACTCTTAACTATACGATATACTATTTGAATTGACAACGTCATCACTAGTCATATTTGTCAAAGCAATGAAATGTGTTATTAAAAATGTGTTAAAATAATTGAATAATTAAAATTATGCAATTATCAAATAATTTGATAGGATATAATTCCATTATAATTCTTCATTATATAAGTATTATATTTTTGAGTTTCATAAAAATCTGTGTTATATCTGTATTTGATATAAGTTTTTATTATTATCGCCATATCTAATTATAAAAAAATTTTAATACATAATCTTTTATTTAATTAAAAAATTCAGTTTTATAATAAAAATATCTATTGTTCAAATACATCAATTGAATTGCAAACATCAATGTCATTAAAAAATTCATACACTTACACAACATTGGTATTTGTAATTGAAATGTTATGATATTATCAATAAAATCGATAATAAAATTGTTGTACAATACAATTATTTTAAGGTTTATTTCAAATTAACTCAAACTTCATATATTCTAGAAAATGTTTGCTTTATATTTTCAAACACTTTGTTCTGTAGATTTAAAAATCTATTTGAAAATGACGAATTACATAAAAATTTGCGAATATAAAATATGGAACAATATTTCATTGTTATACAATAAATGGAGATTGCAATCCATTCAAAATAGAATGTGAATATGTTAGGCTGTAAAATGACATACTTTCATTTTAATATTTCTAGTTAATACAATACTAAGATTATGAAATAATATTATCAATATAAAACATTTTAGCAATTCTAAGTAAACACTTCATTCCATTTTTTTCGTAAAAATTACTATTATATAAATACTAATTTGCAAATTTAAATTAATAAAGAAATTTTATTATAAATCATTCTATCTGTCAAAAACATATAAAATTCTTACTTGAAGACTTGATTTTTATTAATTATTAATATATTAATTAAAAATATACTAATGATTAATGTAATAAATTGAATAATGTATATATATTTTACATTATAATTTTATTATGTGAGACGTATTTTACACAAAAATCTTATTAAGATCTATTGTATCATTAATGATTGAATACGAAGTTATAAAATTTATATTATATAATATAATATATACTATAAAATTATATATATTTATAATATAATGTAAATATTACAATCAGATTATCAATTATAATTTCATCTAGACTTTGAGAAGTTTTGAGATACTGGGCCAACAAAATTTGAAAGCGTACTAATTTTGGCACTTGAATAAATTTCAGATTTCCTGAAATGAAAGTGTGCTTTTGTTTGCGATATTGTAGATACTAGTGCTCCAGTCCGCCGCCCCTAATAAAATTTATCCTACGACTAAAAAACTGATAATTTTAATTCAGCAAATAAAATGTACATCGTAAATATAGACTCTTCCGTAACTAAGCTTTATCAAAAATTGATCCATCCAAGCTTCGCACCGAAAAGAATGTGTGAGAACCATATTATATACTCATGAACTGTATACTTAATATTACATAGTAATACATTATTTTGATTAATTGCTTTTGATTAATCTTAAGCTTTACATTTTAGCACTTCTGTCGATAAATGTAATAAACAAACGAAAAGCCAAACTGCTGTCGAGTTAATCACAAGTCATTTCGCCGATATTGTTAGCAAAGCAATTTGACGTGTTACGCTACGAATCCTAAATCGTCTTGCATTATGTTGAATAGCATCGTGTCTCGTATTGCCTTCCACATATAGTACAGTCCGATCAGTACTCTTGGATTTTTTAAAACTTGCACAGCTCGGGGCCATAATAAAAACTACCAGATGGACGTCGATCTCAATATTTATAATTGAATGTAAGTATACAACATTCCCATTATAATGTTAAGGGCGTATTATGTAGGGCATATGTAGATACTCCGAGTATTAAAATAGGATTCTATAAATCATCATTATTTAAAATTTAAATAATTTATTACTATTTCGAAAGTGCTTTTCTGTAACTTCATGATTCCGTGTGAAAAGCTACTAAATCGATCGATAATTACATTAATTTTTTATCAAACTTTAATTCATCAAGGGATTGTCTTGTACGTTTAAAAATAGTTCCAGTGAGAATGATTAAATGAGTTATTGACTCAAGCAAATATTTAGCTATCTTCGCAAGTATCAGTATTTTAACAAATTGATACGCAAATAATGAATTTTAATACAAATTAACATTTTTGCAATTTATAGAAATTGGAACTAAAAAGGAATATAAAGAAGCTTGCGCAACTTTGTACTCTTAGAATGAAAGTAATGTATCCAAATATCGAAAATCCTTTCGGTAACATGTGGATTTTATGAATTGGTAAATAAAAAAAAATCTAGATTACGATACCAGGTACTAGATTACGCATAAGGTTGTATCGCTAGAAATAAAATCAAAGAACATCGTAAAAGGATGTTACAGCAAGGCGGTAAAGAGTACAGCAGGGCCTTGTTTTAATTGTGCGTCGGGGAGGAAATTTCCAGCAAAATATGTTGTTCTTATTTTGTATTTTTTTTAAACTGATATTCTAATTGATTATCCAGAAACTATGAAAATATTTGGCGTCCTTAGGGGTGATCGGTTGATAATCATTTAAATATAAAATAAAGCTGTTGCTAATGCCTATAATATTTTCTTTCAGTTTGCCCATTAAAGATCATTTTATTAATTATAGCGAGATTTATAATAAATAATGAAAGAATTGTTTTTATACTTTCCAATTTTCTAAAAAATTTTCTAAAAAAATTGTCTTAAAAAAGTCTTAAAAAAAAGATGTTTCATATCATATTTATACATACATATATATAATTTACATTATTTTTAAGCTAGATATTACCATTGAGAAGAGAAAAAGGTTTTGTATCGTTGAAATCTTTACTTTAATCTAGACAATATTAACTCGCATATGTATTACATTTACCATTTTCAATAATAAATATATATATATGAAAGATCGTAATTTTTTATTCCGATCTTTTTCCTAGTAACTTATTATTTTTTTAATATTTACTGTAAATAAGAACAGTATTTTTTATTTATCTATTTCTATTATTTACATTTGCATATATTTTAGTTTACACGTCGAATCAAGTATTAAAGTTAAATAAAAATGTATATACATAAAAATCTATTCAAGATTTGATACCTTTTTCATATGATGTTTATAAATTTATTTTTAAGAAAGAAACATTCAGAAAGAAAAGAATGACAACTCAGACAATTTGTACATATTTTTATAATAAAAAATAATTTATAATAAAAAATATAAAAAAAATAATAAAATAATATACATCTCATAGAATGTAAGATCTTTAACATAAATTTAATAATGGAATATTTTAATTTTTTTATTGTTTCAATTATATACAATTCGCGGTAATTTTTGCATTCAATAATGTGACAAAGATTCGATCTTAATAATAAATTTTTTTGTATAACATGATCTATTTACTTTATATATAAATAGTTATCGTAATTTCATTATATCATCCAACTAAGGAATAGTAGGGAGGTACTCGAATGGTAGGAGGTGGTGATGTAACGCGCACGCGGATGCCACGTATTGATTATAGCAAAAAGGGCGCCTGAGTTGCTTAAAGCTGATAAACCACTCATGCCGATTTGATTCCAGTTTCGACGTAGGGCACGGGGTAAAGTAGATACCGGGTGACCTTCAAAGAAAGCATCTTTGCTCGTGTGGACATTAACCATGTCGATCGATCGAGCCATGGGATTCTCTTCCATTCCCTTGGAAATAGTCGCTGTGTAATTTGGAGCAATATAGTAATAATTCAATAATTCAATTCAATATAATGTTTGCCGTTCATGATACTTACCAACAGGACTTATATTTTCGAGCATGGACGTAAATTATGGACGTGCGCCCATCGTTGAATGTCTACATGGCGAATCATTGATTTTTCAAGCGTACCAGATAGACTGTTCCGACGAGAACAACGAGATTATGAAGTATTTTATCCAGCGATATTAAAGCGGCAGACTCGCAATCACGGGAAGGTAGCTGTACTTGTGAACATCTACGCGAGTCCATAATAATTGTACTTGACAAAACCTCTTAAAGCTATGGCCCTGATGAGGTCTTACATTCCCTGATAAAAACTCATCTAACAATTAATTGATCGGATGCTGACACTCTTGCGAGGACACCTTTCTCACAGGTAAGCGCATTTTCCCGTGCGGTGACAAAAGCGTTTTTCCCATGGCGACGCGATTCATCTGTAAGGAAACCTAAGAGCGTGGAACCAGATGGCGCGGGGACAGCTGTCGTTCGGGTCCTTCGCCACGAATCGCTTTGTGCTCCCGGGCCTCTCTCTCCCTTGCTCCCTATCTACTCTCTCCTCACTCCCTCCCTGCCAGCACCCGAAGTTTCTACCCCCCCCCCCCCCCCACCCCCTCCTACTCACCCTGCTCCTCCGCACCAGTCTACCCCTTGTTCTCCCAGCTTTTACGAGCTCGCGGCAGCTTCCTTTTTATTGTTCCTGTCTCTGGCTGGCTACGCGTTCTCGTTTTGCGCCGGCCATATTTTTTATACTTTCCTGTAGCATCTCTTATCCGCACTCCCTTTTTTACATTCTTTTGTTCGTTCCAGACCACGCTTTTCACTTATCGCCCCTATCCTTCCGCCATGCTCACGGTCAGTCTTATCCTCATTTTCGTGTATTTATTTATAATTCCACTCTCTTTACCAATCATAAACAGTTTTTTCATGACACTTT
This sequence comes from Ceratosolen solmsi marchali, assembly GCF_000503995.2. NCBI lineage: Eukaryota > Metazoa > Arthropoda > Insecta > Hymenoptera > Agaonidae > Ceratosolen > Ceratosolen solmsi. Next base: position 1,113,399 of record NW_011948412.1, read on the forward strand.
CCAACAAACAATCAGATCAGATTTATCAGGATCCTTTACAGAGAAGTCTAATCCCCCCCTCCTGGTGGAAACTTAAATATGAATTTGAAATCTTTCAAAAATCTGTGAATTGATGTTTTAGCAATTCTTTATGGACATTGTATTTGATTACTCCATTGGCGTCTGTTATAATTTAAATTATAACGATAATAAATTCAATAACTATCTTTTAAAAAACCCAAAAAGTATTTACTATCTTATCTTTCACTAGGAATAAGAAGTCTTATTATTCAATGGGTTTAAAATCCGTGACTGTGTGTAAATTATACAGCTTCTATACTTTAAACACTTTACTCCTAATGAAAATAAAATATCTATTGATAAGATGTCCGTTTCACATTGACAGCTGCATGCTAACCGATTATACTTATTATTTTCATTAAAAAATAGTTTAGAGAAAATACCTTAAAAAACCATTAAAAACTCAGTTACGTTATATAACTACTCAATTTTCATTAAATTTTCTCAAATTAATAATTTTCATATAACAGTGAAGTCATTAATTGGTCTTTTATAATTTACTTATTTATTTACATTTTCATAAGCTTTTAATTATCAGTGCATATTGTGAGTTAATACCGACAGATTGATAAAATTGGGTATAAATATTGCATTTTTGGAAAAAATATATTTTAAGGAGATATGCCATTTTTGGCCAATATCGCTTAAAATTGCGGCTCCGTAATAACAAAACACCATAGAAAATGGTCAAATGCGACATAAGTTCATTTATTGTGAAACTTTTCGAATAGTGCTCAACGGAGCTCGAAGTCTTCCCTCTCCCATTCCGCCCCTCTCCCATTTTGAGTTCCATTATCCTGCGCGTGATATACAAAAATCGATTTGAAATACATTTGCACGCGCGGCCGCGTTGGCTTTGTCTTCCGTCCCATAGTAAGTCTTGCTTTTTCCCCTCCTGGAGTGGCCGATCAGATACTTAGTGTAAGGACGCCCTTCAAGTTCCTTTGTGTATTTCGGCAAGCTGAACATGCCTATATAGAATTTATAATTACGAGGTGACTGACGTAATCACGATAGCAAATTCTAAGTACTTGAGTTAGTATTAAGATTAATATTTAAGGTAATAGTCTAGACACGGTGATCGATATTACATTAACTGTATTTTTTTTACGTAAATAGCAGTCACTCCAGCATAGGCATAAGCATTCAGCCTTTTTGAAAAACCTTACAATTAGCGTAATTTAATAAATAGAAGAACGATAATGGGCCTCATCGAAAGCCTTTACCGTGACTTTTTGCGATGTGAGGGTAAAGAAGAAAATGGCCGTCTTCGTCCCTAAGAAGTACCTGAATACTCCCAGTTCCAGCCTTTGTTCTGAATATAAGAAAAAACAAGCTCGATTTTTCCAACCCTGATGTATTTTTGAGGAAGTTCCAGAATATAAATATTATAACAAACAGACACAAACACGCACGCACGCACGCGCGCGCGCGCACACACACACACACACACATACACACACATATATATATATATATATATATATAATAATCAGGGAGTAAAGAATTGCCCTTTTGAAAATGTGCCGCTTCCGTGGTCTGCTCCGTTGAAAATTGAATGTATTTAGTCGGGACAACCACGATTCGTATTCCTTTATTTCGTAGTTTATTCTACTTTAAATGAGTTGGTCTTTTACGTTAAATGTATTTTAAATAAATATGGAGTCTGATGTAGAGCATATTCAATTTATTTATTTTGAATTAATTCATGTCCAACGACAAGAATTAAATAATGTTTCATTATTGGGAATGACAAAAATTATTTTTTCATTGTACATTTTACCATAAGTCCTTAAAAGTTTTTTCCTCTAAAAAGATTATGTACTTCTTGATTGTATTATACAAAGTATTTTATTAAGTATAGAATAATTAATTTTGAAAAAATGATATTCATGCCTTGAGAAAAGTACAATAATCAAACGAACTTCTAGATTTAACGGGCGTCAATGTCAAATGGACACCATCTTCTTTCGCACTGTACCATTTTCGAATAAATCAGAGCTAAAGTTCTTAAAATCTGATCTGGCAGGGTAACGTACATTGAAAACGGTTGCTCGTTGTTTTTACAGGAAACCTGACCATTAGCCGATTATATTATATATTACAATTCTGCCCTTGAGGTTCATATTTATCAGTTGATTACTTTTAACCATAACTCTTAATACGTACAAACATTATAAATTGTTCTCTGCTTTAATTATGCTGAAAAAATAAAAAATTTATTATAAATTAAAAATCATTAAAAAAATTCTAAGATAATAATAATTTATTCGATAGAACAATATGGAACATTTTGTTACCTCATCGACATGACAAAGTTTGAGCGACTCGCTTTGGACTTCAAAAATTTTGTGAGCGTTGAAAGTAATGCGAGTACAGTAATGAGACATCATTACAAGAAACTGTTACGAATTAATAATTGCTATTTAATCCCGGCTGTCGATTTTGAATAAAAAAGATACATGTGGTTTTCATGCATTAGTGATTAAGCGCAATTTGTGAACAATATCGTAATATCAATACACCAATAATTTCCTCGTTACACACGACTTCGTAAAGCAGCGATTTATCTTTTCCAATTGATTCATTTTATTCTATATTGCCGGAGATTCGGTACCAGTTGCAATCCAGGTGGGGAGAAAAAAGAAGAGTAACGGAGGCTGCCAGAGTTTGTTGGCGTCAGTACGACGAGACGAACGAAAAACATCGCTTCTTACGCCGTAAAAGTTCGCAACGCTGTATTACTTTCGTTATTGCGCTGTTTTTTTTTTTTTTTTTGCTAGCAGAAACGGCGATACAGCTTTTACAGTCAGAACAGAAAGAACAGAAGGAAAGAAGGTAGGAAGGCAGAAAGGAAAGAGAGATAAATATTTGCGGTTTCCGTAACATCGAGAAAAGTGAAAAAGATCTATACTTATAATGAGCTACCCTTTGGATCTATCTGCTCGCATTCACCTCATTGCTTGTCTTAGTTGCCTTTGCATTTTTCCATCTCCTTCTTCTTTATTTCGTGAACATTTTCATTTTATCTGCACCAGAGTTTCGCTCCTCAGACAAAAATTTCTGACTAGGTTGGCAGCCCACACTTTATCACGGGTTTTCTGACACGCAAAACGTCTTCATTCATCATTCGTAGCTTTTCGAACCAGTCAGAAAAGGATTTATTCAGCGACACTTCTTATATTCTACACTACAAGCACATTCTGGTTCCATTTATCCACATCGATTTCCGAGCAAGCTGAGGATAATGAGCTTACGATACAGCTACACGATAATATTTTATCGAGCTACGCGTAGTTCCGAATATTGAGCGTGCAGATATTTTATTCGTGGAGCCGGAATTCTTGAAATTTAGCCTCACCTAGTATTTTAACATGCACTATCCGAAGTAAATTTTAGATTTGAACTTTGATGATGAGTCAAGGAAATACAATTACAGGATTTCTGTTATTCTCTCCTATTTTGATAGGCTAAAATAGAAGCAGATGCTTTCAGATAGATCTACAAAAATGATTATTATAATCGTGTAAATCAAATCGTAGATGGTAGTTATAGCGAAATGCTTTAGCTCACAAAATAGCTGGAAAAATGTTTCCAATGACTACAATTATAGTCAAATATATTTATAATAATTTTTATGAATTAATGTTTATTTATGTAAGCGTTAAAAAAATGTACGAAGTAGAGCATTAATCATGCTTCAAAAATTAAAAAATTTAATAAATAAAAATTTTATTTAATATTTATTTTCTTACTATCGATATTAATAAAATGTTTTTAATTATATAAATTGTCATTTCGAAATAATAATATTCATTTTTATAATTTTATATAATTTTTAAAAAAATAATAGAAAATATAGACACTAAAGGTTTTGCAATATTATAGTGTATTATTCCATTGATTGACTGTTGAGTTAATTCTAAATATATTATAATTCTGAATGCTCTCGTAATGAAAGTTGCTTTTTTATATTCTGTTTAAAGATACGATTGCGTTGTCCACGGACGTTATTCATATTTTCCTAAAATGCAAAATATCTGAATTTAATTTCTAATTGAATCTTGTAGCGTATTACGCTTTGTTACACAGTATAAAAATATCACTCTCAGTCGAAATTTTATATCAGGATAATCAATTATAATAGTCGTAATCGAACTTTAATTCGACAATAAAACGACAGTTGAAAAAGTTAAAAAAAAAAAGAAAAAAAAAAGTTGTTACCTCTTACTAATATAAAATTATAAGCTTCTTCAGTCACAAATAAATAAAAATCGAATTAAAGTTAATCTGTCAAAATTCAAATATAATATTCTTTACTTATTCTTTCGGTCTGTGTAAAAATCCCCGTAGAAACTACTCGGTCTCTCTTTGAAATTCCTATTACGAATTTCATTCGGCTTGTGATATTTTGACTCTCGCTCCCGTTCTATTTCCCAATAATATTCGTTCGCTCTTTTAACAGATCCTATTTTAAAGGAGAAAGATAAAGGGATAGAGAGATACCCTTGCCGAGTAGCCAAATGTTGGGTAAAAGTTTCGCTAGTAGGAAGTTAAGCGAAATTTCTTAGTTCTCGTTTACTCGGCGGAAGATTTTGATCGGTGAAGAGAGAAGCAAAAAGATCCTTGGTAGGAACAAACTTCTCGAATTAGCTGCCGTGAGAACTGACCGACTGTATCTGATGTGGATGAAAACAGAAAGGCGAATGTGATTAATGTTTGTTTAAGACCAATGGGACTCATGAGAATTACGAAAAATTGCTTAACTATGATATTCATCTTAAATTCATAAATAATTATCGAATTCAATTATATTAAATAATTCATTAATTCATTAATTAAAAAATAATTAATAGATGGAAGATTTACGTTTGTACTTATATTAGGATCTATATTTATATTCCAATGGTTATTATTAATCCTTACAATTAATATAATTATTCCATTGTTGCTGAAAATGATAGGTATTTTTAGTTAATTGATAGAATGTCAATAATTCAGTGTTACGCTCGTTTCTTTGTTACATAACTGATTTTAAGAAGCTAAAATTATTTAAAATCAGATTAGTAAAGTTCCTCTATTTATACGTATTTTCATTCAATCTACATCGAACCTAGAATTCTAAAATTCGTTTTATTTTTGTTGAAAATTCAAATAAAATTGGGAATTCAATCCCTGCTGTTAGAGCTAAAAATATTAAATAATTATTCAATAAGTCTAGTTATTCATAAATATATTGTCTTTTATATTTACATTCAATAAATATAATTTTATATAAATATTGTAACCTATTTAAGAAAAAGTCTGCAAATTTATTTGTACTTGAACATTAACTTCAAAATATTTTCCTATATTTATCAATTCATTTCTCTCTTTGCTTTATGTATTTTTCAATATACATAAATAGATAGCTTAATTAATTTGCTCAAATTGTAGTAATACCTTTATATCTATCTTAAAATAACGATTAAATACATTGACTATTTACTTGAAAGAGGGGTAACATTCACCTACACGTTCTAGAAAAACAATTGCTCTTTGTTTTTGTTCATTTTATTATCTGAATATTTTAATTTTACATTTCATTTTCTTTTTCTGTGGTTAAGCTGGATAGTAAGGATATATATATATATATATTTGTTGTTGTTATAAGGTTTATTTTTAAAGAAGTACTAGCAAAAGCTGTACTCTACACTTAACAGCAGCTTCCTGTTAATTATAAGTAAAATTCTTAAGAAGTACATAAAAATATCTCAGTTTTGTGGGCGTCTCAACCCCCTCCTCCCATCCCTCCAAAGAAGCAATAGTTTCTTAGAAAAAAGAGAAGAAACTTAAATTAGTTGAAACGACAATAAGAGGGAGATAGAAGGAGAAGAGGAAGGAAGGCAATGGTTTGGCGTCTCGGTATACAAAAAGCCATATTCACAGCTCAGCTCAAAAGTGCCTCTACCGTCGCAACCGTTTGGCGGTGTATGTACGTACATTCCAGGGTCAAGCTAACGGGAGAACTTTTATTTTTCTTAAAATGAAGTGAAAAGCGATCTTAGAAATGTAAAAGGATAAAAAACACGAGTAAGTTGCTGCTTAAACTTGAGCAAACAGTTTTTCTTTTATTATTATACTTGTTCCAAGCTTAATCAACATTTTGTTTTTTACGCGCGATATAAGAATAAAGCATGCAATATTGTAAATAGTAATTTTAACTAAATTTCTCATCCACGTACAAATTTTCTTTATATCACAAGCACATGCCCGATAAACTGCAAAATTTCATGCTTCTAATGATTATTGTTTAAAAAATGATTATTCATTAGGTATCGAGACAGCACGCTTTTAATATTACATTCGCAACACGATCTAATGTACTTTGAAAATATCTATATCAACGTGCATACTAATTGTAGTACAATGATATTCTATAGTGAAATTAGATTTTGAAAATTATAATAAAATTACAATGTCAATGTTCGAAGTACTTATACGTCCGAAATACATTAGTCAATTGGAAGATGTTTTACATTTAAAGGTTAAAATATGGTGACTATTTTATGATTCCGATTAAAAACATTCGTTAACTAGTAGTCAATCAAATCAATGAGTATTGAGAATTTCGTTATGTTTACTCGTCATATATATCTAACGCCTAAATGCTCTTACTCGAGGATAAAGTGACATCAAAATAGCATTTACATATCTCTGTAGTTCTCACATAAAATAATTCTTACGAGAATCCGACGGGCATATGGCCGAAAAATTTTGCACATCGTCGAAAACATCCGAGAGAGTGTGATAAAAAAAAAGTCGGTCTGGACCTGTGCTTACCAACAGTACATCATATTCTGGAGGTATTGTGTTTGATCGAGATGGTCCGTATTCGCTGGACAAATGCATCCTTAGGCGATTTTGATTTTCGCGAGACGCGCACACCACTCAATGTCAATAAAGTAGTCGGTCTTCCACTCATGGGGAATTCGTGAGGAAGAAGTCGCAGGTCAGGCTAATGTGCGCAGCTGCTTGCACGTGCCGCAGGGTGGTCGGGAAGGTGCCGCGGCGTTGCAACCCGAAAAAGGCTTCCGACGTTGCCACGTTTCGCTCGGCACTTCCTCCGCACGCGTGTCCACCATCATACCATCGATTCTTCTTCTTCCCTCTCTCACCCCCTCCCGCTAACAAGTCGTCCAACCATCCTGCCATCCCACTATCCCTACCTCCCTGCTGATGCCACCCCCTGGCGCCTATGCTCCTGGATCGCCCCTTGAAAATACGCAAGCCACTCTGAGAAGTCTTACTCGCTCAATGCCGATAACCAATTTTATGCATATGCGCCAAAATGCCGTTGTTGAATACAAGCTATTAATAGGATGCGACCATTTTTCGTAAGTCCAGTATAGCGCAATGCCCTTAATATTACTTTTCATACATGTAAATTTTAATAACTATATGCTTTTGCAAATACTAGCATCGTTAGTAAATTACCCGCGATGCATGAACTCACTAGCGTCATATTAACGTCATATTAGATTTCGTGAGCTATATAAATGATTACAATTCAAATTCACTTAGCAAGTGAAACGATTTGTATCTCGTTTTATTTTTGTTTTTTATAATAGTCCAAGAAAGTAATGGAAAATTTTATCATTGAAATTTGATAGCCTGAATGATAATATTTTAGACGTGTATATTAATTTCAATATGCAGATACGAAGTAAGAAAATTTATAAAAACAAGATATTATTGATTTTAAAACATTTAGGATGACCTACGATAGTCCATCAGTATTTATTTAATAATTTGTATATAAAGTACAAAACAAAATAGATTAATATGCTAATTGATTTTTTTTTCTAGCTTTGCACCATGGACATTCTAATTACTTATCATGCAACATTAGCAATTTGAATTAATATTTTTTCACCGTCTAATATTTGCTCAACTGAGACACGGTAGACTCTGCAAAGTTAGTTGATTTTGCATAGAAATTTCTCTTTACGACTTGCAATATTTGAAGACGAAGCTCAAGCATAATATTCAATCTCAGTTACTTTGGAAGTTACTTAGCGAACGAGCAATGTCATGATGGAACTCGTAACACCAATTATGTACCTTACACCGATTAATAATTAAATCTCGACTTATGTGAAATATTTTTGTACGTATATTTGTACGTTTATTTAGTTTGTTCTATTTTACTTTACGTAGTGTAGAGAATACAATGAAAATTCATAATATAGGAACGTATCGACCAGTTCTTTAAAATCCTCACCTAATATCAATAAATAATGTTATCCGCTGTTATTAATCGAACTGATTTTTCGAACGAGCAGAAATCTTATATCAAAACGTTCTTACAACTTAATTAAAAGAATACTAATTGCTGTATATCGCAAAAAGTTGACGAAATTGGAAAATAACAAATCGAATATTAGTATTGATATTTGCCTTGAAATTTTTCAATACGTTTAATATAAAACGATTTTGCATGGATTAATATTCGATAAAGACATAATTAGAGATAGCCTTCTTTAATTTTAGTGTTTTTTTTTTGCTTTTAAAACGAATTAATCATCAAAACGTTCGCGATGTCCCGTTGCATTCTTTTCCTTAATTTTATTATATAAAAAGCGACGCTGTACTTATTCCAAGTAAATTTTTATTACAGTTTTCGCATGCGTGCTTTATCGTATCTACAATGAACCAAATTAAAGCAGCTGTTGTTTTACACATGTAGAAAGCTTTCGATGTACATAAACGGAGGGAGTGAGAGAACGCAAATGTGATATTTTCATCTTGTGACCAGTATATTAGAACGCATGTCGAATTGCGAAAAAATTAATTACACTCCCTGATATTCGCTCACTGCGATCAACGAACTGCAACAGATGGACTAAAGAGAATGTCATTTTATTACTTTAAACAATAGAGTTGAGATAATGCAATATTCTGCCAAACTGTCGGCTCATTAATTTATACAATTTTTCCCTTCATCGAAATTTTTAAAGTGAAATACTTAAGAGCTCTTTACATTTTTTATTTTGAAAATTTATTACATTTCTTTCTTAATAAATGCTAAATGCGCCAGAATCCTCGATGATAATTTTTTATAAATATTTATGCGATGAAAAATTGTAATTATTAAAATACTTGTTTTAAGAATAAATTTATAAATGATCTAGATACACTGAATTTGAATAGCCCAGAATTATGAAAAGATTCAAGCGTAGAATCATTTTTATTTTTCAATATACTTACGTATTTAAAGTGAAAAAAAATTATAAATGAATATTTTACAAATATTAATCATAATATCATTAAAATTATTTTCATCATATCATTATTCATTTATTGTATGATGAATATAATAACAATAAAGAGAGTTTCTTTTTAACCAGCTTGATCGTATAGACGAAATAGTCTATAGGGGACATTGTTATTACAAAGGAAAAGGCATTCAAATAAAATAATTTTTTTAATAGAAATGTTAAATGTAGTACTAAATCGAACGCTACATTGTATGAAAAAAGTTCTGAAGAAGAATTAATAAGATTGTCTAATTAGATTATTTTTCTGTTTAAAAAATATTATTATTTTTGTTATTGATATACAAGTAAAGCATATATTTTGATTTTTCTTACTACGTTAATTGAAATTGAACCCGTGTCAATATATAATTATATTAATCAAGCGATGTATTGAGATATCTCTATATACACTATTCTCTCATTTTATTAAATTAATAATAATAATGTACCCACAACTTTTTTCCTATAATTACTATTTACTGTTTTAAGATCTGTGTAAGAAGCTGATAATTGAAGATGAGCAGCTACGGTGAAATTATAAGCAAGATCTTTTACAATTAAAGCAGTGTCTCAAAAATATCGAAAAAATTCCGAGTCAAATAAAATTCGCGCATATAAATATAAACGCAACACCATAAAAACATTGAAAGACTAGAACATTGAACTTCAAAACATTGAAGAATAGAATCTTAGCAGTCAGATATAATCCAGGTCAAAAATTCTATGAAAAAAAAGGAATGAATGTATTAAAAAAGGCAATGTATTAAAGAAATCTCAAGCAGAGAATATTAAAAAAAAACGGAAATCGAAATTCAATAAGAATCTATTTATCTCGATAGCTGTAGCCTTTGAATTCGGGAGAGCAAAACTAAAGATATGTCTAATAACTAAGAACAGATGTAAAACGACAGAGATGCGAAGGATTTTTAAAAATTAAGTTTGAATGAAGGCAAGAAGGCATATTAAGTGATTAGACAGAAAATTCAATGACTTATCCAAGTTAAATAAAATTGCTTTTGTTGTATCCAGTTTTCATCAAAATTTTCATCAATGTGATCCAACTTAGTAAAATTTTTATGTAATTTAATCTTCGATGTTCTGGATAAAACGAAATATTTAACGAATGAATTTATCTTTGCCAAAATATTGTCGAAAACTCATTATCGCTTGATCATTCGAGAACAAATATTAATAACTATCTAAACTGATAACGAGCATAAATTATTCTGATTTAAGTCGCGACAAACAGTTTTTTCCAATATTAATGAAAAATGATTAGTTTGCCGATTTCCAAATATAATTACTATTATGAACCGGTATTACTATATTTTTAGTTGTGTAAGATCGAGATTTTTCCAATGTCTTTATGCAACTTTCAATGGTGTAAGCTATAAGCAACTCTAAATTTGATATAATTATTGAAAATCTTTATTAATTCATTCCAGGCATTAGTAAATATTCACATTTACTATTTATAAAATAAATATTAGCATTTTAAAACTTATTAAATATAAGTATAAAAGAAGTCTATTGAAAAAAAAATCTGACAAAACAATAAAAAATACATAGGCTTCAAGACTGCACGTGAAATGGAATGGAAGTGAAATATATATATATATATATATAAAATGAAAAGATTTATAGAACAACAAAAGAAGATAAATGATAAATATCAAATCAACTATGAAAGGAGCATTGTTTAACATTAGGTTAAGGATAATTTAGCGTGCTATATATTCTGATATGTATTAATGTAAGGATATATGTTTCAACTTTCATAACATTTTAATATTGACTTAATAAAATATCATTCTTATGAAATCGAATGTTTTATTAGATGTTTTATTTATTATAATTAATCTAATAAATTACTAATCACTAATAGCTGCCTTATATAAAATAAACAAAAAGAAGCAAAAGATATGAAATTAAGAAAAGAAAATTAAACTATAATCGGTTTTTTTATTCCTCCTTTTTTTATTTTAATAATTTTTATTGAAAAAATGTTTGTATCATTCATTATTTTATCTTGTTTTATAATCAAACCGGAGAAAGAAACCATGTTACTTAAAGAATAAAAAAATTTAGAAGGAAATTTAAATTATTCCACAAAGCTATATATTATAAAACACCACAACTTTAATTTAACAATTGATCAATTACTTTTATTTCCCTATTATTTTTCCTTTTTATTTGTATTTAAAAATAAATAAAGAATTTAATGTTGTAATATTTTTTAGAATATATAAGATTTTATATTTATATATCTAATATATTATATATATATTGATATTTGAATCCAATCAAATCAGTCGTTATTAAAAAAGATGTAAAAATTTAATAGGAATTTTAACTATTTTTTAAATAAAACTTAGTGAACTGACTGATAAAACTATTTTTGTATTATAAATTAGAAGAAATATTGTAACTTAATGATTTTGTGGCTCTTTTGAAAACATAGCTTTCAGAAATAATTAATAATTCTGACAATATTTTCGATAAATTTTTATATTAATTTTCATAATTTAATATTAATACAGTAAGTGATTCCCGTAGAAATATTTTGAAAAAATTTTTAACTTAATCTATGATTTTCGAACAATTGAAAAAGACAATCCAAATTTTTCTGTAAACTTATGCTTTTGGCATTGTAGATTAATATATATATGTAAGTTACATAACCGTTCACGCTGTTAAAAATTTTTGTATTTTATTAGATTTTTTATGTTGATCACGGATAAAATGCAAGAAATAACTTTTTTCGTAGAATTGTTTCTTTATGTTTAGATCTCTGGAATAATTTCATAATTTTTTATTTACTTGCTATAATAAATAATTGACTAACAAAATAATTATCACTGTATTTAGATTTAAAAGAATTTGTGGTCTATTACATTCTGTAGTTTTCAAAACTGATTAATAATGCTTAATTTGTAAATAGAATCAAATAAAAGATATATTAAGCGTTGTAATTTAAATTAATTATTTAGATATATAAGATATATATTAAGATATATTAAGCGTTGTAATTTAAATTAATTATTTAATTGGGATTATTGATGCGTAATTTCCATATTGAACCCCATTAGAATAGTATAATACATATTGTGAATTCTTGATTAGATTCTACTTTATTTAAAACTGTTTCGAGAACAAATATTGACAAAAATGGCATAGAGTCTCGTAATCATTCTTGTATATATATAAGCCGATCAATGCGTTTCAGAAAGTCTTTATTCAATAAAGATACGATTGTATTAATAATTGAATATATACTTAAAATATCGGGACTATATTGTTATGTAAGTCTAGAGATATAATTATCAACATTGCAAGAAGAATTAATTATTAGCAAACGATCATTATCCATATAAGGATGATGAATGACAAATTAACATAGTTGAAGAAATTTTGTGATACTTTCTACGGTTGGACTGAACCTTCTACAACCAATGCTTCAAAATACGGATATTCAGTGTCTTTCTACTTAAACGATCGGAAGTAAGGTCAATTAATCCTTGCCGTATGTATCCTTGACACAAGTAAGGTCAATTAATCCTTGCCGTATGTATCCTTGACACAAGTAAGGTCAATTAATCCTTGCCGTATGTATCCTTGACACAAGTAAGGTCAATTAATCCTTGCCGTATGTATCCTTGACGTAAGTAAGGTCAATTAATCCTTGCCGTGTGTATCCTTGGCGAAAATAAGGTCAATTAATCCTTGCCGTATGCACTCGGTAGAATTATTATAGTAATCCGGAGAACATGGAGAAATAAACACCAGAAAGTACTCAAACTAAACAGAGCCGCTGTACTCGTATTTGATTTACACTCGGCATCACGATTTTAATATCATCGAGGCGAAACATTACGTTAGAGACAAATGTAATTTCTCCGCTCTACAAAATTGCGCTTGAGTCGAACAAACAATGCTTGTATGAATGTGACACTTCCTATTCCCAGATTCTATTTATGCCGACTATGAAGATTAACGGAGGAGGGGGGTAAGACAGGGAAGCACTTGGTCAGTTAAAATGGTAGGTCACGCGTAATACGAGATAATAAGAGTCGAGGGAAAGTCGTGCATGCACACTGCCTGGAATAGCGACGATTTCGATAATAGGCGTCTGGAGGTTGTAAATTTCCACGATCTTTCTTCAATACTCCGCTTTCTTATTTCTTATTGAATAGTTAAACTGGTTCGTAGGCTATCTATGATATATTCTCTCGGCCTTTGTCGCTCCGCGTTCTACGTATAATGGCAGCGGGACACTGGCGAATCGAACGTAGGTGTGAATAATAAAGACACATTCATGAATGCTAGTTAGGCTCCAGACGATTGCGTCACGCGTCTATCAACCTGATTGGAGCTATGCGCAAGTTGAGAAAATCGATTAAATAGATTGACCGGGTACTGCGGCGGTGTCCGTGCGCGTGTGTCGACTGTGTTTGTTTTATTCAAGCACTTATTTGGAGTAGCGGCCTCTTTTATTAATATGTAATTGAGTAACTGTATGGGTACGTCGGTAATAACTGTAAAGCTGCACAAGAAACCTAAAGCCACAGTCGTAATTTCAGATTTTGCATCCTCGCAAAAAGAATTTTAAATAGTGGCGTCGATCATTGAGAATCGATAAGGTTAATAGTTGCGCCTTGTTGATCATGAAGTATTAATATCTTGAGGAAATTAATTTTATGGCAAGTCAAAAGATTGTACATTTATATTTTCGAAAAATAATCATTGTAGTTTAGATGATTTCCAGATATTATCTGAAATATTTCTATTTTAGCTATTATATTTATGTACTCTATTTTAGTTATAGAATATTTTCCGCCCATTTATGAGAATAATTCATATAAAACAGCAACCTAAACTTATTTTATAGATTAGTTAGACTTCTTTTTAACTATTAACTTAACAATACTTTGTTCATTCTGTTAAATTTTTTGTTTTATTTTACTTGTTAATTCCTTTCAAGAATCTTTTGACTATGATATCTTTACAAGGGTGATTACTTGTGATTATTTAGAAAGTACATAATGTTTAAAATAAATTACAAAGTTTTTGCATATTTGTTTAATATTTGAACAATGTAAATTAATGTCTTATAGTTATTAATTATCGTTGAAATCATTGAAATTGCCGTTGAAATCATTTAATGTAACTATACAAAATAGAAACAAAGTATCATTGGTTGAGATTAATGTTTCTACTTCAGATATAAGGAAGAAAACATTTTAATGATAATTAATTATAAAATATAAATTTTTTTGTATTATTGCTGACCGCTTTCCAACAAAAAATTGAAAAAGATCAAAATAGGCCGAATAGCTTTTTTAAGCATATCTTATTATATTATATTTAAATTATATATTATAATTATATATTATTATATAAAATTATATATTATACATAAATATTATATATATAATATAAATATTATATATTATAATTATATATTATTATATAAAATTATATATTATACATAAATTTAAAGATCTAATATTTAAACAAAGTGTATTTAATGGTTTTAAAGTATTTCTTTAGAATATATATTTTTTAATGATTGATTGTAATAGCGAAAGTATTGTTGATCTTGAAAATCAATCGACATATTTGTAGTGATATACATTGTCGATGAAGGTAATAAAGGGGTTTCTTAAATACTTAAAAAATTAATATAGTAATCATTTTACGATATATTTATTTCCAAACAATTTAGTCTGATTTACAATTTTATTATCATAATTCTAATCAATTCAGTTCATGTAACAAATATTGGTTGTCAATAAAAATTTGAAATATTATATTATTTTTCGAAATTGTAGCAAAATAAATACCTTGACAATCAATGGCTTTCTTCTTAATCGTTATTGCAAAGTGTTGAAGATATTTAGTATTTAAGATATTTTTACAATAGCTTATTGTTAATATGTAGGTACGTGTAAAAACCGAACTTATTTATTTTAACACTAAATAAGATGTATGAAACATGATAGATAAACATCAAAACTTGCTTGAAAAAGATTACGTTGTTCATAATAATCATCTATAAAATGAAAATTATGTCAATAAGATTTTACGCGTGAATAGACTTAACAATAATGTATAAAGCATGTGTAACTGCCAAAAGAGAGCTACGCTTATTCAATGCAATTTATTTACACGGCTCGAACATATTATATAAGTATCCTTATTAATATAGACTATTTTCTCTCATAGTGATTCTAAATTTTATGAAGTTAAATTATTAACAACATTTTGCAAAGTAATTTTAAAACTTATAGTACAGATATTAAATATTCTAAATGAATATGATTCATCAAGTTCAAGGTACTTAGCTAAGTTTGTGGTCATTGTATTCGTTGTGATGACTTACTTAAGATACGAATAATGCAACACATTTAAATTTAGAGTAATAACAATATTATCTAACATATTATGTATAATTAAGACAAATACCTATATAATTAGTAATTACTTGTTATTAGCTGTTATTTGATAAATTTTTATTTTATCACAAAATGGCATTCTTATTTTATTTATGAGAAACATAAAGACCAAAATTGGTATTTTATATAAATTTCATTTCTTTCTTAATAATTATAAAATTTTCCTTCGCATAAGTATGCTAACATATTTAATAAATATATATTATGAATTTTCAAAGCTAGATAGATGAAATTGTGAATTTTCACAGTACTAACAAAAAGGCCAGCTTCATAATGCCATTCGCGCTGAAAGAAAAGTGATTTTCGTGATTAAGTAAAAAAGACAATATTATAACACTAAGAGACGAGCACATTAAATAAAATAGAAGAACCTACTAAATGGAAGCCGAGTATTCAAGCGACGAAACTTCCAATTGCTAAAATTGCCAAATCCAGGGGACCGACATTTGCGTGCTTGAGTCGACATCAAACGGTACGAAGAAAAAAGGGGCAAAAAAATATGTGGTCCCCTTGATATCCAGGTGAAAACATCAATATCTCTTTTTACGAGAGTAGAAAGTGAGCCAAGTATAGAAAATTAAAGCTATCCTCTTTTCTTGATAAAAGTTCGCGAGATGCAGGCACGAAGAGACAATTGCTCTTTGCTCAAGTAAAGTTGAGGCATCGTGCAAACGGATATGAAAATTTAATAGAGGCCGTGGTACGCTCGTTCAAATGTCGTGCAAACCTTCCCAGATAAGGACTCGTACTTCGGCTGGCCTTATGAGAAGATACATGCACTAGATAATTTCTGATAAAACGTTACAGTCGATGAAGGCCTCATCTCATTACCCATCACTCCATTTGCTTAATTTTACAAATACTAGAATTTTTATTTTCATTCGTAATTATATAAATATTCGTAATAAACCCCCCTCCCTCCCTCTCGTTTTACCCACTTCCGTTCTCCTCTCTCTCTCTCTCTCTCTCTCTCTCTCTCTCTCTCTCTGTTTGTCCTTGTATTTTTCTCTCTGCCCCCTCTCTTTCAATGATTACGTTGTATTGCCTCTTTAGGCTATAATCTGTTATAGGAATTACCGAAGTTTAAGCTTTTTATGTCCATTTATAGTTTGCGTCAAACACTAATAACTAAATTATTTCAGGATAATATTAATATATTAAAAGCCAATCAAGAACGTATTTATAATCTTAATTATCTCAGTTCTATATTCTATTCAGTTTCTTTTTTTTTATTGCTTTAATAAAAATTACCTTCGGTTTCTCAATGCTCGTTGAAATTCTCTTTATTATTATTGATTTATATCAGAAAAATTTCGTCTTACAGTATTTAATATCGTAGAATAATAAATAGCATTAAAATTTCAAATTGTTTGTAAACTTAATACAAAATCATTATGGATTTTAAAGCGATTGCTGTAAGGTTTTCGTAGCACATACATAAGTAATTTGACACATTCTTCTAGATGATTAAAAGTAAAATATTAAAAAATTTAATTTAAACAATTTTAATAATTAGACATCGCTAATTTCTGTATCTTTGTTATTTTCTTCGTATTATGACAGTATTATATATGCTATAAATGTGAAAAGGTGACAAGTACGTTACAAGTACCTAGCAAATTTTATTCTTTAAAAATCAAAGTTATTTGCGAGGTAGTCATAAATGTTAGTCAATTTATTGATTGTATTCATGTTCCGTGATCTTCTAATTGAAACTCATTCATGGCATATCTCTATAATTAAAGTATCTGCAAGTTTAAGTCAATGACCCCGACGACATTTTATTTTCAAGATATTTTAAGAAGTTAAGTTTGTCTGCGCCTGACAATCATACATTTTTGTTAATACTTTTGCTCTCATAACAACTTTCATGATTTTTAAGCTAAAAAAAAATATAAAATTAAAAATTGACCCTATTCGAATTAAATATTCGTGTAATGTGTACATGTGTGGGCACAATCCATACACGTCTGTATAAATAAGTTTGCACTGCTTAATTGGTTTTGATCCGGTAATAATGTCTTGTATGAATTGTGTGTACACTTGTTCAAGACTGTCGACAAAATCATTGTTTGATTTCTTAAAAGTAATCTCTTCTCTTTCACATTGTTGCTTAGTTCTTTAACATAATTTAAAAGAAAATAATTAAATTAAACTTAATCACTTTTTCTGCTATTGGTCAAGTTAAACTTAAGCATGTGTATGTATAAGGGATTTTCAATGTAGATTTTTAAATAGAACGGTCAATAAAAAAGGCCGATTTATTATAAATATTTATAAAAAATAATGTTTTATAAAGTTTAAATATATTTAGTTCATTAATATTGTAACTTTTAAACTTTTTAAATGCAAAAATTTTAGTGATATAATTTTGATATTCCATGCTATACTGATAATATTTTATCAAAAATTAATGCAGCTGATAGTGGTTTGATAATACCTTATGCACTCTTGAATTTTATACATTTTTCTAAATGTAATATTATTTAAAAATGAAATATGATTGTACTAACGTAAGCGTTTATATTTTATATGACATATATGAGAAATATATATGATAAATATATAGAATAAATAGACTCAATCTTAATTATTTCTAATGCATTAAAAAGTATATGCCTACATTAATAAGCTTATATCTTATCCGTCATCTTATCTGCAATGATTGTAAGGTAATTGCAATTAGAATTATAGGCCTAAAAATTTTTTCATTTGATAGTGGATGAATATAGTATTCAATATGCGTCATCATATTAGTAATCAATATTTTATCTTGAAAAATTGTACGGTTAGGCTTTCAATTAAATACAAAAATATTAGAAAATCTAAGTATCTCGATTTAAAACCACGTGATTTAATTCTTTGTTATTGAAAACTTATATTCTAATATATCTATATTTTGAAAGTGTTTTTCCAATATAAAATTTGGTAAGTGTAACATACGAAAATTGTAAAATAACGAGAAATGTAAAGCCACGGAAAATATTATGTAATTTATAAATAACGATTATGTAATTTCAATAGCTTTTCATTGCAGATATAATGAGTAGTCATGTGCAAACAATAAAAGATAAGCAAACAAGTATGTGAGAAAGGAGTGTGTCGCGGAACCGCTGATGAAATGGGCATAAAATTGAATATGGAACAGTTACAATTGCATCTGCACTAAACTATTAGATATGTGCGCTTCTTTCTAATTTTATTTCGCATGAAAGTGGTGCTTAATCGTACGCCTCTTGCTTTTATACCAGCGCTCGACTCAGAACAACTTGTTTGATAAAAAAATCGCCCATCATTGATTAATTTTCATTGTTCTGCTTTTACTTTCAACTGTTATAACTTATTGACTTACTTCTATTACTCGTATAGGTATAGATAATTTCATCATATTTTAATGACTATTCTCAGATTCTGATATTATTAATTTTTTGAATTAATATTTCTGCCCACGTGTGGAAATCTACCATATCAAATTAATTAAATAAATAATATAATATAATATAATATATTTTATTAATATATAAATATTAAATAAAAATAAATCTTTCTAGATATTTATAGAATAGAATACAATTTATATATATATATATATATATATTTTTTTTTTAAAAACATTTTCATCGTTCATCTTTAATACATACAGATTAGTTTTTGTTTTAATAAAATTTAAATCGACATGAACTCAAAACACATACACACAAAATGATTATAACATTATAATTCGAATAAAAATACATATATTAAAATTTTGTTTACATTATATCTTAATATTAGTACAAATATTATAATAAGTTAAAGACGTATCACTGATGTTAAATAATTGATTGATGTGTACAATCAAAATTCAAAAAAAAAATTTATATATATATATATATATATATATATATATATATAATGTTATAAAAATACTATTGAAATAATTTTAATAAAAAAAAATTTAGTAAAATTAAAATTAATGTTTATAAAAAGAAGGTATTTAATTAAAATTGAATTCGTCAATTTTGTAAGTTAAATTTTTTTTTAATTAATCATTAATTAATCATTAATAAACCTTCCTTTGAATTTTATTACTCCTTACTAATATTTTGATTATAATTTTACAAATATTCTAGCAATATTTCTATCGCAGAGCAGTTATCATTTCGTAAAAATTGGTAAATTTTTACTTTAAGAAAATGAGACTAAAAATGATATTATAATTATAGAAATGCCATAATATGTTTTCACATAAAAAGGCGTATTGAGGCTAACATTTAAAGTCTTTGATAGTTGTAGTATATTATAATAAATCATGTGAATACCTCGGAAGTATGTAATATGAATTTACTTATATGATTTGATATTAGAAGGTAGATAAGATTAATGCAATGAAAATTAAAAATTTTATTCCTAAACCAGTTAGTTTACAAAAAGGAGCCTGCATAAGGAAATGAATCTTTTTACTGGAAGAAATACTTTTGATCGTTTGATGGTCATTTAATTTATTTATATTTTAGTGATAGAATTAAATTAAATGAAAATTTAAATACTTTATATTAAGTTTAAATATTTAGTTAAGCTAAATAATATTTTAATTAATTTTAATATTATTACAATTACAAATATATATATACATGCTCTGATTATATAATATATATAATATAAAAAAATACGTAAAATTAATATCTTTTATGTAAACGTAATTTGATAATGTTCCATATAAATAAAGCTGCAGTTATGTATTAGAAAAAATAAAACAGTTTATTATAAAATTAATCTGTTTCAATAATTTGCTGTTATTAATATTAACTATTCACAATAATGTCATTAAAATACAGATTTATTAGCAAGTTTTTATGATAAACCACTACATGTACGGACAATATTAGAAACAATTTTATTTATAGTTATATACTTGTATAAATACTGATATTTTTTTAAACCAGAAATATCTGCAGATTTAAAACACAATAAAGAAAAAGTTTGTATTCTCGATCCTCGTATTACATTATTTGCACAGCAAATATTCGTCACTGCAAGTTGACAGATAATAAATTAACTAAATCTGGACCTATATTTCGTGGGTTTGTGCTACCACATATGTAAATATTGTGAGCACTAAGTCACGCAAAAAGTCTACCATACCAATTTTTTCTCATTCATGACCCCGTAGATACATTATTAAGTTATTGGATTTAGGATATACTGAGGGAAAGTAGGAAATGGTAATAAAGCAATAATTTGAAGCAGTCATCAAATTGATTATTACGCACAAATGACGGAAAATAAACGATTGCTTTTCTAAGAAAACCGGGGGCTTCCTCCGGCGTCTTATTTACGCGATATGCAACTCTATGCTTGAATGAGACGCAGATAGTCTCGATAGGAAAGTAAGGGCGACAGTACTTGCTAACTAAACGACTATTGGACAAAGATTGACAGTCTAACGATTTACATTGAAGCTCTCTTGCATGAATGCAAAAGGAGCAAAGTAACCAATTTCGGATTAATTTATTTTTAATAAATAATTCATTTGTATTATCACTTCAAACTATTCAATATTATAAACTGCACAACCCATTAACAATGAAGTTTTGGCATAAGCTCATGACTATATAGTTTGAGTTTATGCTATTTGATTTTTCTAGAAGTTAAAACTCAATATGGATTGTATATAAATTTGTTTACCTCAGCGAAATTCAGCAGGGTTATGATTACCTTATAATTACTTTATGATTGATTTTTTTATTGACCGATTGGTTGACAAAAACTTCGATTTGTCACTGTGCATGATACTCAATTTTAATTTAGAATTTCTTAGTAGATAATTTTATATTCGGCGTGTAAGCAATGTTACATGCTTTCGAGTGGATATTCTTTGGATAGACTGTGGTTCAACTAACAATTATTCCAAATTATCTATAAGTAAATCCAAGTAAAATTATAATTGATTTTTATAATTTTATAAATATAGTATAATTTGCAATTTCAAGTATTTTATATTTATTATTATGAAAACCATAAATGAAATTAACATAGAATAAGTTTTTTGTATATAAAATAAACATCTAAAAATATTTAGTTAAAATAAAAATTCCACGAGTCAAGACAGCGTATTTAATTTATTAATTACATAAGGCAATTAATTTATATTAAAAAAATGCTCTTTTAATGCAAATACCTTTTAAACTTTAATTAATATAGTAGTTAATTTCCGACAATTACATCTTCACTGTTTTCTTAGAATTTTTAAAATATTTTGTAAATTGCTTAAGATTTAATGTTAATCTAACTTAACAATGCGCCCATATATATATATATATTTATTATATATTGTATTATATATATATATATATATATAATATATACATATACCATAAATATATATATATAACTCGATGTATTAACCCTACAATATAAATTTGAAATATCTTTATTACCAAATTAAGTTCGTTTTTAAAACTATATATTTATATATAAACTTAATGTAAATATGAAAACATTGGATATTTATATTGCATTTTTAATTTATAGATTGAATAACGTTTCCTGAAAAAATTGTTTTATCTGAAAAAAGTTATTTAAATTCAATTCCGTTTTTGCGGTAGGCAGACAAAAATACAACTTATATCTTCATAAGTATTAGTATAATTAAAAATTGCAATTAATTTCCAAAATAAATCCATAATATTTGGTAAGTTTTGATTAAAGAATAATACATCTTCGCTAAAGAATTTGTTCTTTAAATATTTATAGATTAATTGAAAGAAATTACTGAATAAAATACATTACCTTTCCCATTTATTTTAATTTAGATGAAATTTTGTCTTATGTTTACAATACAAAGAGAGATATGAGTGGAAGAAAAATTTTTAGGCAAAGATTCACCTATATATTAATGCTAAAACTTGGAATATGATAATGACCTCAACATTAAGCGTATAAAAAATTTTTTTTTATTTTCTCAGCAAATCTGTAACCCATTATTTTTGATCTTTTGGATTTAGGATTTTGGCAATCTATTTTTGTCGTGATCATACGTGTTTTTATTCGAATATTTATAAGTGCATTTATTTTTCCTCTTTCATCTTTAAATTTTTGTTTTATTTTATAATAATAATAATATAATAAGAAAATGTCATTATTGTATTGTGTGTCTAATTAAATTAAAGATAATGTGGTTATGTTAAGTGTTATTATTTTATTATCGATCTATTTTTCGATTTATGACAAATAATTTTCAATCCTTTTTTTATAGGTATAATAATTTTAAAAATATTTGCTCAAAATTTTATTATCAATATCA
The DNA here is from genome assembly GCF_000503995.2 of Ceratosolen solmsi marchali. Taxonomy (NCBI): domain Eukaryota; kingdom Metazoa; phylum Arthropoda; class Insecta; order Hymenoptera; family Agaonidae; genus Ceratosolen; species Ceratosolen solmsi. The sequence continues at coordinate 1,136,498 of NW_011948412.1, forward strand.
AACAAATATTAGTTTCAATTATGTGATAATGACCAAATACACCATATATAACTATATTTAGATCTCATATTCACTATTTTTCTACTTCTCTATCGTATACATTAACCTAACAAAATCTCAGATACTTTGGAAATTTCGACGTTTGTTAATTTACAAATGTATCTATCGCAAATATATAATTATATTAATGGAACTTTAGATATTATCAATTTTCTGCATACGTAACAACTTACTTTTATATATAAAATCTACATCATATCTATTACAACATTTAAAAAATCCATGCAATCTTGAACAGAATACAAAAATTAGTTTTCAAACTAAGATAGACCTATAGTGAAATTTTAATTTGAACTTTAAGGGAGCCTTGGAGTTCTTTATTTTTCAGTATAAACAATTTAGGATAAACATGTCAGTATTTATTACAAAATTCCTTCGCTCATTACAGCTATTTCTTGTTTCTAATTGTAAAATATAATATTAATATCAGATAATTTATTTATTGGCACTGTTTATAAATAGATTTTCCATCTTCTCTCTCTACACATCGCTCTCTTACCTACCTTATCCGACGAATGACTTTATTAAATATATAAATAACAGATCGAGTAGTAAAACATTCTATAAATATTTGTTTTTTACAATGTCAATTTAAAGAAAAATAGCTTTTTATAATTTATGAAATTAAATACATTGTGTAAACTAAAATTATTATTGTTCTAAGTTGATCGTAATGAATATATTAGAATATTGCTTTGAAATATCATAAAATAATTTCTCTCTTATTAAATACTTTGTTGATTATTTATTAGAATTAAATCATTCACACATTAGGATTTTTGCATTAAATTGAACGAATATAATTTATTAAATGTTCTGTAAAATTAATAATTATAATTTAATAACTTTATTTATTAAATGATACTATAACTGTAGGCATTATAATAACTATATTATAAGGTATATTATATAATTAAAATAATATAAATAATTAAATAAAGTTGAAACGTAATTATATAATAAAAAATTTATACAGAATTTGGCAATACTGTCTTGTGTAATCCAGTTCGGTAAATATTTAAAATTTTCGGTAATATTTAAAAAATATATTTTTATTATGAATTATAATATTTACTAATAGTATAATTATTTATTTTATTTTTTTGTAGGAATTGAAAAATTGAAGCATTTAAATACGTTAATTGTTTCAATAAATGTTTAGTCATTTAGTTTAAAAATTCAATACTAATTTCTTCGTATATTATTACTATTGAATTTGTAGAAACTTTACTATCAATAGTACAAGTACAGATATATATTAAACCTTCTATAACCATAATTAAAAGTTTTAAAAATTTAAATAATTTCATTAATTGTCCCAACTCTTTTATTTTTATTTTTTTAAAAAATATAATTTTATGAATAAAATGTATGCTTCTGTACTTATTTATAAAAATAAAGGTGAATATAAACAGTTGATGTTTCTTTGCAAATTGAGTTTTCCAAAATAATTAAGAATATAAAATTTGAGGTTTCGAAAAAATTTATGATAATTCTTTCACATAACGTGATATATATACATAATGTGGAAATTAACAGAAAAGATTTTAATCATTATAAAATAATTAAAATAAATAAAGTAGAATTTGAGTGAAAAATGTTTGTGAATATTTGATAATAAAATCTCATTATTTTTCCCAAGATATAACATTATAACTTGTTTTCAGTATTAATGTACATATATTTTTTACTAATATTATATACAAACCGTTTATTAAAATTTCATCTATAAAGATCTCAAGAAATATGATTTGAGTTCCAAGAAAAGTAATATATTGCCATAGCATTATTATTTATTATGTTATAAACTTTTGAAATAAATATAATATAAAATCTTACAAATTTAAGGTATCAAAAATGTTTTGTATAAAAAAATTAATTTGATATATAATAAACGAATGTTCATAAACTATATATTTCTCAATTTATGTTTAATACAAATAGTGTGCATTTGCGGTTGAAATATTTATTCTTTCACATCAATAGAGGAAAATACGTAGCGTGTAAGTTGTATAGATGCTATTCGATCTGCGGCTCGGTTTCATGACCTTGCACGTAGCAAGTAGCGAGTAGGAATCGCTTCACTTGCGGCATTATCATCTTTGTGCGAGACAAATTATCCCTGGCACATAACCGTTTTATTTTCAATAAACATCAACCGTAGGCAAGCCTTAGATGTAGGTCATTTATGAAAACAATCGTACGTATGCCTTCGATTGTAGTTCTATTATGGCCTACCCCATGAAATGGGAAATGCAAGGACACATAATCGATATTTTTTTATTTAATCGTCCGCTGAAAATAGCCATACCCAATCTTGTTAGATTTGTTTGTGCGAAAATAGTAAATTTTAAGAATATGGTTTTCCGTGAAAGTTCAATCGAATTATAAAGCTCAGTCTCGAGGTGTTAATGATATGATTTAAAATTAATTATTTACCCATTGTTGGTAGAATATAATGTAAAATTATGAAATTTATTACAGTTTGAATCTGTTTTTTTTGCTCTTCTGAAAAAATGAATCAATTTTTTTTTATAATATATCTCAAAAGAATTATTTTACAAAGTTGACTTTAGAAATCTTAAATAATTTTTTTAATTTATTAATTTATGTAAGAAATTAAGTAAATACATTAGTTCATTTTGAAAGCCATTTTTATACGTGAAAGGTAGTTTATTTTAGGTTCATAAAATTGATAACAAAGATTTGAAAATATAAAACATTTAAAGAAATGTTTTAACTCTAGTCCTTCTAATAATTTAAAACAAAAAGTGAATTTTAGTAAAATAATAAATAAACGCATTTGTATACTATCACTTGAGTAGTACGATATATTAATGTAAAAAAAAACATAACGTGAAGATGGAATAATTAATTAATTAAGCTAATGAAATAGAAGATATGTAAAAAAATACTCATAAGATTTAGGTGTTATTTTATTTTATTTATTAATTTATTTTATGCACCATTTACTTTTAGCTGTGATCAGAAAATTTGGCGATTTCCATAATAGAAGAGAAAATCCAGTGGAAAGCTTATTTTTTAAATATAATCATTTTACATTTGAATAGCATCGCATAAAAATTTGCAAATCTATTTTAATAATAATGGCGAAATTATAAATTGAAACAGATTATAAATTAATATGGTTTCATTCGTACGAAACTGTTGTCATAAAGCACCAGAAGAGCGAGGCAGCCTAAGTGGTCAAAGCAGCAACTGCTCACGGACGAAGGCAAATGAAACAGTAACAGCTATGTGATTACACACAAGATTTATCGTATCGTGTTAAGTACATACAATATAAAAAATTTAATCTTTCCATATCATAAAAATATAAACTTATATCTTTTTCAAATGGTGGAGAAATTTACTCAAATTGCAAAAATTATTGTCCAATTTTATAAATTAAGCACGTACTATGTTGATATATAATATTATCAGCGAAAAATGAAATTCATAGCTCTTTCAAATGTTATTGTTTCTAGTAATGTTTAAATAATGAACGTAGAATGTAGAATATGAAGATTTGTTAAATCAAATCATATCCAACAGTGTTCTTACAATAAAATTATGTCGATAAAAGAGACGTACTGCCTCTCTATAAAGAGATAAATTAATTTAAATGTTGATGAATCGTAGATTTGGAAATCAATTTTTTTAAATACATTGGATTGACAATTGATTATACGCCTATTATATTTCGCCAATTACGTATTCAGTTACTCGATTGTTCCAATTCATGGTTTATAAGAACTTTCTTATCTCGTTAAACATAAGCCAACACCATCATTACTTAAAGAATATTCATCACGAATCCATCATGAGTCTGCGTTTATGTTCTCACGCCTAATGTAATCGTAATTCGTTTTTTCTTAACGCATTTTTTACTGTGATCCACATTCCGTGTTATCACAGTAAGCCTACTTATATTAGCGTGTAGTCAGTCAATCTTCGATAAACAAAGGGGGAAAAACGGCATCGGTCGATAGAGCCAACCTAAAATCTTTAATTGTAAGCTTAGATTACTGCACGGCCTTCCCCACTTTCGGTACGTAATCTTTACCTCCCTTTTTCTTTTCTTTCTGGTCCTTTGAAGCTGCGCTAGAACACTGATCTGGACATCGTGCGCTAATAATGAACTTGTTCACGGTAGCGTTCTCTCCTCTTCATTGTGTGTTGGTTTATTCGTTTGTCCACTTTACTTTGCTGGGAGTTTCTTGTGCAAGGACTTGCTTTATATTCTACTTTAAGCTGTAGAAAAATACCCCATTGAAAATTACACTGAAGTTATAAAGATCAGAAAATGAAAGATTTAAGCATCAGCTGCTGTTATAATCTTGTTTAAAAAAAAAATACCAGTAATATAACCCCATCACCATTACAGAAAATTAATAAATAATAATAAAGGGATTGTACTGTTTATTTGGTATAGTCTTGATATTTAAATATACACATATTAATCAACAAAAACGCATTTTATTATTTAATAAACTCACTATAACTAAGCATTATATTTATTGTGATCAAGCAAAATTATAACGTCTGTTCAATTGATATGCAATATTAAAATAATAAATGCATTTGTTCAATATTTCCTTTATTCGTACAAATTGGGTATTTTAAAAACTTATACAAATTTTAAAAATCAATAAAATATCTGTGATATCAAATAACATTAAAAATGTATATTATTTAATGTGAGACTTTATTTTATGTGACTTTAATATTATAATAAAAAAAATTGTATAAAAAGAGAAGTTCTAGTTTAGTTTTGAAAAAATTTTCAGCATTCATTATTAAGGATGTCGATTTACGAAATATTTAGTAAAATTCTGTCATTAGTTGAAATAATTGAAAGCAAAAATTAAAGTTGATTTATAAAGTATTACATGTTAAATGAATTTATAAATGAAATAAAATATTATCTTGCAGCAATAATTCATTATATTTTACAAAAAAAACGACAACGAAAATATGATAAATATCGCAGCAAGGACCTCGGACTACTCGTTTCCTTTCTCGGGGGAGGATTCGGGGGCAAGTGCTCTCACCTACACTTTGAGTTCTGCCTATGCGTCATGTGAGTATTGCTATTAACTGATTTTCTAGATTGAGAACTCATTAACTTCAATATTAACGCCAACGTGACATTGAATCAGCCAACATCGGCACACCTCTCACAAGTTCCCCGTTGTTTTATTTACGATATTGTGTACAGATCTCTTTTTTATCATTTTTGTATACGATTGAATTTGTGTATATATAGATGCGCCTACGTATGCAACTACGTATGTAACACTCACTAGTATTAAAGCTCACTTCGAACTGCATTCGTAATCAGTCAGTCACTTATTTGACAATGTAATCAAAAGTAGGAGGTTTGATTGAATCGCAAGTTACGATAACTATCATCTGGTATTTCAATGTAATAAATATTTCATTACATTATATAAGAATTGCGTAAATAACCGTTCAAATATACTGTCTAGAAAAATTATTGGAGCAGTTAAGTGTATATTATCTGGTTGTTTATTATTTTTATTGATAACCTTATAGGTAATGAAATCAGTTTCATAATAAAAATTTATTGGTAAATTTGAACAAAAAATATACATACATATAAAATGTTATTACAGAGGGAAAATTATGCTATGTCAAACACTTATTAATTATTTGCAGTATAAATGAATGTTAATTTTCGCTTCTTACAATCATATTAACAGCGGTTTTAAGATTCTCGTAATATAAATAATGTTTCTAAAAGAAAAATTAATAATAAAAGAATATTTACATACTTGAAAAGTGATAACACCATTTAATGTATGAAAATTTGTTTACGTACTGATTTATTTCATAAAATTCATTATATACTTTATATATTTTACACGAAAAATTCTTTTCATACACAATCATAATTTGTACATTTTTCTTTCATTTATTACATAGATAAATAAATAGCTTGCATAACTTTTATTCAACATTGCGCATAAAATTTGTGTTTTATCTTTGAATCGATAACCATTTTGAAGTGTTTAATAATATTTTTTTAATAATTAAATTACAAAATGACAAATATGGATTGTTAGATCATTATATTATGATTCTTGAATATAAAATTAATCCTATAAGAAATGAAAGAATTAACGTATTCACACGACTTATGTTGTAAATATAAGTTTCTATCCATATTTATTAAAACTTCATATGATACATTTATTTTATTTAGATTAATCTGCAATAATATAATGTAATAGCTTGAAAGTACCAAAATTGATGAGATGTTCTAAAATTCTTAAATGTTACATAAAATACATAGAATTGTTGGTGCATTTATCTTATTCACTTTAAGAATAAATCAAATTATATAAATTTTATGCTATACTCTTCGATATGAATAGTATTTTAGAAAATGATTTCAGAAAGTAATTTTAAAAATAATTCAAATACCTTGTCCCATTAAAATTTCGCGTGAAATAAAATCTGTGAAATAAAATTTCACAGCCGCTATTATGTATTTGGATAATTCTCAACATCCGTTTTTTTCCCATTACAATCTTCACGGCTTTAGCTTTCTACAAGTAGAGACATAGTAATGTCGTGAAGAAGTTGAATTAGATAAGTCGTCATCTCTTCTACTTTATTTAGTATTCATCTCCGCTTTTGTTCATCCTCCTTCTCTAGACGACATGAAGCATCGAATTTTGTTTATCCGTTTCATAGTGTCTTTTATTTTCTTTTCTTTTATTATTTCAAATAAAAATTTAATTAATCGATGGATTTATGAGAAAATTATTTAAAAATTATAAACTATTTATGAGAGAATTAAGAAAAGATGGACAATTTCATTCTACAGCATTTAAAGATAAGAAGCACTCATAAAATATCAAAAAAGTGTTCCTACCGTCGAGATACAAAAAGGTTAATGTTTCTTTTATGGTGGTATATTTTGTAAGCACTTTTGCTCATACACTATGTGAGCAGACATTATATTGTAAGAAGAGCTTAAATTTGATATCTTGGATGGATTTTATACGTTGAGAGTAATTTGATTTTTAACCGAAAATTGATTTCCTTTCGATTTCCTGATCATTATTTTTTTTTACATCGAGTTGTCTATCAAATTTTTTAACAAATACTTTTATTTTCGATATTAATGACATGAATATTTTAAATTATTATGCTACCTTATGAGACTAATGATCAAACTGAATATTATAGATGAGATATTAATTTTTTTTATAACATAAGTTATCAAAAAATACTATCTATGAGCTCTTATGTACTTGAGCTCTGAAATAAAAATGTATATACTCAAGAAGCGAATAACGAGATACATGGGAATGTACAATAATTGTGTAAAATATAAAAAAGATATTTTTACTTATGATAGTATTTAAATATAAAAGTCCTGAATTTGCTTTAATTTTATAAAGCGAATATTTTTGTTTTAAATGGTTTTTTCTTAATTAAGTACTAGACAATTTCGAACAACGTAATCTTTTACGTTTTCATATCATGAATGGGATTTATATTGACGATTTAAACATATTTTAAAATTTTTGAAAATTTTTATACTAAAGTATTTCACTTAATTAAAAAAATTAACCACTAAGTTAGTATCGAACAGATAATAAAGTGAATCTATTGTCATATATTGGAATAATTATAGGTAATGAATTTCAATAATAAATATTATATAAAATATCGAATTTAGTACAATTCTGTTTATATATGAAATATAAACTATTATATTTGATTATTACGACTCAAATATTTTATATCTAATATAACATATAATAAGTCTGATAATAAAATATTAATTATTAGTATGGTTATGTAACAATCATCGTTCACCGTATGATATGACACACTTAAATATTTGATATAGTTTACGGCTTTTACTATGATCTAAACTTACAATAATTTCTTTTAAAAAAATGAAAACTACAATAAACACTTCTCGTTAAAAAAAATAGGATCGTACATACGTCAATTTCTATAAAATTGAAGTTCTACATTCTTAGCTTAATATTAGTAAAACTCGAAAACATCTTTTCCAAATAGGCTCTTCTTAACATTGTTCAAAAAATTGAAAAAACTTATGTCTTTTTAATTATCAAAATTTTGAATTAAGAAAGCGGTTAGAATAAAAATAAAAGCAATTTCTACTATAAAAAAATTCCTTATTTTTCCATATAATCTTATTATAAATGCTTTGATATTGTAATTAGCTCAAAATTTAAAACTTAATCAATAAAATTTAAATCTGTTAAGTCATAAATTAAATAGAAAAGTCGATTTTAACAATAATGTTTGGTTTAGAAATTCAAAATTCTTCAAGCATTTAGCATTTTAGAAAGCACAGGCCAATAGTTTATATTATTCCGTGTTTTCTTTCTTCCTTGCATTGTCGTTTTTATTGATCGATTTCTATTGATCTACACAAAATATTATCTAATAAATAAAAAGAAGCATACTTAGTCATAGTCTTGTGTCTTTTTATATTATTCAGAAGTATTCACAGCAGCGCATATTCATGTCTTTCTTACCATTTCATCTCTTATTTTAATAATCAACTCGTCCCTCGGAATAAGTTTCTACCTTATCTGGACATATCAGCAATAGACAAAATGAAAAAAAGCGAGAAATATTCGAAAGAGAGTTTGCGTAAAGAGGTCTCTACCGAACAACGACCGATCGACCTCTCAAGCTACAAATATTCTAGTTGCCGTTCTTATTTCAAATGTTTGAATACTTAATGTAAGGAACAATCTACATTAATAAATTAACATAATCCAAATGAACTTAGCTAGTTTGACGTGTAGAGTCTATATTAAAATAACTGTTATGTTCTGTACAAAATCACAATTTTTTTATCTAATATAATTTTATTTATTTTGTAATTTATTAGTTATTAAAAATATAACACTTATGAATAAAAATAATTATCTTTCTTTTCAACTTCCTGTCTAAGATGTTAACTATGAAGATGTTAAGTATGATTTACATTTTATGGAACTACTGAGATATAACTCATTTAGAAGTTGGGACAATTTAGTACTTTTAAATTATTTCATTTACGCGATAAATACATTTATTATAATATTAACAAAGCAGATACATCTTGACAATTCAAAAGTACAGTGGTGCAATATCCAAAGTCAACTAAAATAGTAGGCATTGCTCTTCAATAACAAAATCTTGCCTCGTATTCACTCATTCAAATTATGGAAAATCCGTGTTAGTTTTGTAAGCAGCTTTTATCCGCAGACAATAATTAATGATAACAAATAAATAATTAGAAAACGGAGACTAAAAATAAGGAAATTATCTCTGTAAATAATAATAAGGTTGCCTGCACAATAGCGAGTACGGCTCACAAATATAACGCAATCCGGCAAATTTCACGTATCCAGCGTTGGCTTGTCATTGTAATTCGACGAATAGAGCTTTTGTTTGTAATCTGAATTTGTTGCGCAATTACCCGATAATATACAAGTCACTGAATAGATGAGCCTATCCGAAAAATATTAAGTTTACGCCGAGCGAGGAATAGCTAATACTGCACAACGACTGCTTCAGTTATATCTCTCGATTTTTAATTCTTTGATCGCGGCATTTAGATGTACAAGCGTCGATAAACGAAATTATTGATTCGATAATAACATGTTTTCACGGATTATCATTACTTTAGTATAAATGATTATTATTATGCAAATGTTTATAATAATTATACTTTCATTGGATGACATGATTTTGAAATTATTCATAAATAACTCATTAGAGATTGAATATTGCAGACTAATCGCTCTACATACATAATTATAGACTTTTCAATAATTACATAAGTACGTGATTTTAATAATCCTCATGATAAAATATCATCATTATTGATTTATTATATTTGTAATAATTGTCTTCCCAGCTAAGAAACTAAATATTTGAGATGAACTAATAGCGGAGAGTAAATTATTTTGTGGTATGTACATGACACATTAATAACTACATTCTTATTAATTCATTGTAGTATTAAACCTGTATTATCCTTTTCAATTTATTATTAATTAATATAATTTAAATTAAAAATTGGCGTGCAAGCATAAAGTTTAATTAGACATTAATATGTCTACTGTTACTCCTAACGACAATAAAATAAATTTTAACAAAAAATATACATGAAAGGGAAACCACAATATTTAAGTGATTAAATTAATGAAAATAAGCATTGAACTTATTACTACAATAAAATTAACTTACCTTATAATAATATTCCTTTATGTATAGATTATTGTACAGTACACAGAGAGAGAGAGAGAGAGAGAGAGAGAGAGAGAGAGGGAGGAGGGGGAGAGAGAGAGGTATACTCAGAAGTACAAGAAATGGAATGTAACTGCACAGCTGCTTTTAAATTTGAAATTGCATAAGTATCTCTTATACTTTGGGTAGACAAACTACTTTTTATAATTATAGAGAATCAGTCCCTCACTATATGAGCCTCATACGTCGAAAAGAAGGCACTTCTTGAACAAAAAAAAAGTACAAATGAAGGATTTTATCAAAATTCCCTAGTCCAGTAAAAAAGAAACATATTTTGATGGTATTTTTTAATAGCTTAAAATAGTGTATAAAAAAGCATTAACAAAAAAAGTTAAAAATTGAAAAAAATATTAAATTTTATTAGTATATATAATATATGTATATATTCACAGTATTTTTTATGGTACTTGTTATAAATCAATAAGATAATAAATTTCAGATGTACAAAATTTTGAACTCTAATAAAAATTACAATTTTCGATGAAAATTGTTAAAATCAAAATGTTGTAGATACCTGATATTAAAATTCTAATAATAAATCATATTTATGAATTCTTTTTTTTATTTAAAACTTAAAAAACGTAGATATTAATTTTTTAAATAAACGAGTGACGATAGTGAACTTTAATATATTTGTTTATTCGTATTTTCTTTAGAGAAGTAATACATATCTGATGTAACGGGCTAATTGCGTGAATGTTTCACGCAAAAAAATCTTTTACTAATACTAATATTGATTAGTACTATTTAGTATAATTTTTTGTAAAATAATTATAAATTGTATAATAATTATAAAAAAATATTTGTATAATAATTATAAACAGTATAAATATATAGATTTGGCAATCAATTGAAAATTAATTTACAATACAGTTTCTATAGATCAAAACCATGAAAAAAATTTACTTTAAATTTATTTTTTATTTACATTAAAATGGTTGCTGTGTTAAAATCTTTTAAGTATAGAATTTTTATGCTCTTCTTAGATATTAAATTTTTTCTCTCTTAAATGTAAATAAATCCATACTTTGAAATTTTTATATGTATCGTATAATATATATGTTTATATAAACTTTATTATACTATTTCTGATTGTAAATAACTGCATGCATTTTATTATTACAAGTTTGAACATAACGTTCACCTTATTGATATTTGCATAAATTATTTAAAGTAACATTTTTATTTATTTAACATTTTATACATGCATACTTTTATAGATATAATTGTTACACCAATTTTTACTTAATTTTTTTATGTTGTTTCTTACCTGTTAATCGGCAAAAAAATATATTGATATAATTAATAATAAAAACCAAAAATTTAATAAGCATTTCAGATAAAAAATAAAGAAGATGATGATGAGCTTAAGTGATTGTGTTAAAATCTGATTCAAATTAGTTTAACCTGTAGAAATGATGAAATGGCTATAATTTCCAATTGCTGTCGCTTTCGCTAATTCCAATAATTTTTATAAAATTAACAATATATTTTTCAAATAAAAATTTTTTCTTTTAATAATATTATAAAAAAAGTGTTATTAATTACATATTAAATTACTCTAATGTTTTATGTAAAACAAATTACTAGGAACGATAAGATTTTATAAATATCTGTAAACATTTTTTTTAATAAAAAATTTTTAGTCGCAATACAATTACATAAATTTGCATATTCATAATATTCACAAGAAATAAAAAACAAATACATTTATAAAAGGAATTATCATTAATATTAATTTTTAACCCAAATCATTCTTTGATTTGTCTAATATCTATGATAAGGTGAGACGACAGGTTAAAATTAAAAATTTTTGGGTTCTTCGAATCAGGCAGTTCGAGAAGGTTTTCTACATGGAACAGAAGGGAAACGGTATCCTGAGTGGCTAATAAGTTGCAAAAAGTTCGCGCCAGCAATAATGTCTGTGGTCAACAGAGATTTTTCTGTACCGAAAAAGGTTACGGAGGCAGGTCGGAGAAAACTAGCTGTACCTTCTTTTTTTCATTTTTTCTTCTTCACTAGCCAAGTCGAGAGTATTACGGTACCAGCACTCATATCAGCCATGCCTATTATAACAGTAATAAGCCTTCGTCTATGGATATCGAGGTCTCTTCAATTCTTTATTTTTTGTTGTTTTCATTTTGCCCTCAAGAAGAAACATCGACCTCATTGTTTCTAGCGTCTCATCTGATTTTCACGCTTTCTTGCTTTCTTAATTAATTCTTAATTGCGGCGCATATAAAAGTCTATTTTTGTTTTTCAAATTTATGAATTTAGAAAGACGCCAAAACAAATGCTCATATTACGAATTTTCGAATGGAATTAAAAAAAAAACTTAATGCACGAATTAGAAATTAATATGAATGATATTATATATATATATATATATATATATATATATATATATATATATACATATATGTATATATCATACACGCATATTAACATTGCATCAATATACGTATTAAATAAGATCTCGGATTACATATATTTTTAAGTTAGACTTTATCGTCTTTTCAATGTAATTATATAACACATAAAAAATTGTGTAACCAAACAGATCACTTCAAATCTCATATTCAATGTATTGTTACTTTAATCATATGAATAAATTTTAATAAAAGCATTGAAATTACCAAATTTGTTACGTTCACATTTAAATTTTATATCTTTTATAGATAAATAATATGATAATTTATTATCGATTTAAAAAATTAACTAACATTAATAATATTGCATTTTTTGTTCCTTAATATTTAATTTTTCTGTGCAATTTATAAGTTATTAGTTATAAATTATGATATTAATATCAAAGCAAATCATTTTTAAAGTTTATTATTTTTATAAAATTATATATAATGTTCTGCAACTTTAATTAGGACTACTGAAATCAGTAGTTCCAGCGTCTAATGACTACTTCTCAGTAATTAGAATTATTTTAGTTAATAATGTATCCAATTATTAATATATTTCATAAGTAAATATATTTTTTATAATGTTCGGTATTAAAATATTGTTTTAAAGATAAATTTAAATCACTTAATATCGATTTATTCAAAACTGTACGAAAAATACATCACGAATACTCATATAAAATTAGTATTAGGTATTCCATTAAATATTTCAATAACTCTTGAAATTTCATTCGTAATAATCTTATAAATTTATAACGATACAATAATTTGTATGAAATAGTATGAATAATTTTGCACTTGAATTTGTAACACAAGTGCATGCTCATATGTGATTTTAACTTGGATGGACTAAAATGAGTTTTACATATGTGTAAAAATTAAAATATTACAAAATGCAAGCAATTTAATGACTGATGGCGACTGTTATTTCTAGGATATGATGATTTTATTATCGGACATTAATATTTTCGATGTATTTTAAGCTGAGGATTTTTAAGGGACGTTATAAAACTCTTTTAGCGTACTAATAAGTAATCAGTTTGAGATTGAGATAGTCAGCTTGTTTTTTAATGTCCTTATCATTTACGGTATTCAGTATTGGATTGTAGGACTGTATTAGATAGGAATCTGAAGTTTTGTAATTCGATTATGAAATAACCAATTGGAGTTAAAGTTGTTTATTCATTGGGTATTTATATTAAAGATTTTATTAGACTATTAAAGTAACTTCTCTTATTTATTATAGCAATGTATTTTCCCGCAGAGATATATATCTGAAAGATTAATAATGTAAATATTAATTTATTAAACATAAAGCTGTTTATTATAACAATTATTATATAATTTATTATAAATTTTTAATATTTTACTATTTTATGCCATTTATTTATTGAACTGTAGAATTTAAGTATAATTAGACCAATTTTAATACTTTTCTTTGAAAACGAAGAGTGGTTCTGCGTACAATATTATAGGTGATTCGTTCGGTCAATTGTACAGTGCAAATCTCTTATGAAAAAGTAGATTAATATTATTAATGTCCAATTAATTAATCTTTATGATAAATAAATTTAACAGAGATATTCAGGCGCCTTCAGATACAAAGAGCTTACGTCATCTTCTCAATTCAATTTTAATAGTTTCATGAAAGAAAACACGAGCGTATATATGCTATAGTGACTCTCATAGCATAAGAGAAAATTATAATAGCGAGCATCTCGTATTAAAATAAATATAAAGTCCGTTTTTAGCCACGAATATTTTCCCACAAGGATAATAAATTTTGCTAATTATTCGTATAGTTAATGTTCTTATTACAAGAAGTCTTTATCTACAAATAATAATTATTAATGGATTTGTATTACCATAAAATAGTATATATTTTATAGTAATACAAATCCATTGATGATTATTATATATATATATATTCAAATTAATTTATAAAAATTCCAATAATAATGTCATCCATAATTGTTATTGTCCCTTTCTAATACTGTTTTTATAATAATATATTTGTTAAAGCGGAACATATATTATCAATAATTGTTTTTTTTTTTCTAAAAGCTTTAGATAGGTTTAATTAATTATATCAGATTCATTTCATATTTAATTAAACATATCACAAAGTCAATAATCTACTTAGATAATATATTATGGAACTACTACAAGAATATGAGACATAAAAATATAAACTTGTACTTTATAATAAATTATCCAGGATTAATACAATATATTATTAGATTTAGATAATTTAAAAAATTATTGATCAGTATAAGCTATTCATAGAATTACAATTCATTACTGAATAATCAAAAGGTCGCAATATTGTGATATATTAGTTTTTAATCTAAAAATTTGTAGATTTAATATTCATTATAACTGTTTTCAATCCATATCTCTTGACTAGATTTTAAATAAATATACTTTCTATTAGGATATTGAAAAAACAAAAATTAATATCAAATAATTAAAATGATAAATTTATATTTTTCAATAAATATAAATTAAATTTATTTTTATAAATAAATAATATTTATATTATTATTGTTTTATTATTTAATAGTAGTAGTGTAATATTACATATCAACTCAAAGTATCCAGATATATTTTTTTTTAATTAAAAAGTATAGAAATCAATAATGTATATTGAAAAATCTTAATAATAATGTAAATATGTTTTCAAGAAAAAAGAAAAAATACTGGTTTTAGAACATTTGCAGCAATTCTACTAATGGATTATATATGGTCAATTTTCTACATACCTAACGCTAAAGAAGACAAAAAATGAATGTTCATTTCATCAAATTTCTGTAGTAACAATAAAATTAGTTATGAAATTTTCATTCCACCGAAACAATTTATATATAGGACAAATAATTTTCTCTTCTTAATTTGTAAGTAGACGAAGGGTTATATTACGCATATATGATGACCTGTTTTTATATTCAACAACAATAACATTTTTCTTTAGTTATAAATCTCAGACAATTGTTTTCGTTACATATATTTAAGATTTTATTATAAATAATAGATAGAATAAGGAGAAATAAATATTTCCATTTTACTGGTAGCATTACGCTTTATTTATTTAAAGCAAATATGTATCGCTAACCATAAATATATTACGACAATGAAATGTTAAAATATGCAATGATAAGTATGAGTGAAAAGGTAAACCACAAATTATTATAATTAATAACCAATTTTTTTTTAAACGCTTGAAGGTGAAGGCGACTAAAAACACTTTTACAACTATGATCGGGGTTCTATGACTAAAACCGATATTGAATTATTAAATTACTTCAATAATATTTAATTATAATGTTGAACTGCTATTAGTATTTTTCAATACTTTGTTAGTCTAATAAATATAAAACATACATACATTGTTATTTATAAATGTAATGGCGATTATCAAGCTATTAATGCCTATTTTCTATGATTCGAAATTTGAATCTTAATTGTTATCTACAAACTTTTAAATACAATTTTAAAGCATTTGTACATTGTTTATTTCAAAAATAAAAATGACTGAGCATCTCGAAGTAGTAATTGTTAGACATATTTGTTTTTATAAAATAGAATCATTAGCAATTAGAAATATTTAACCAAAATTTGAAAACATGTGTACTCTTTCAAAGATTTAACGAAGAACGTGATTTTGAGAATGAGATTTTATAAAAGCACGTTCAAATAATTGATTTAAATTTAAAATGGTAATTTTCTCAAATGTATACTTATCGATATCCTTCCTTGTGCCACACCTTTATAAATGTTGTCAAGATCTTTGCTTCCATCTTCGTGATGTTCTCAATACGGTTTGCATAGTTTTTTATTATCTCAGACAATAATACGCTTTTATAATCAATGCTTTGCAATTGCACAAATTCATTTTATGGAGATTTTAATGTTAACGGAAATCTAGTTTTCTCTTACTTATGCTCCATTTTTAGCTAAACTATATATACCTATTAATTAAAAGATTTAATATTAGACTTGATTATTTTATGTAGAATTAAATGTTTGAGAATCCGATTTTATATTAAAGTCAGTTATTTTATATAAGATTGAGAATTTGAGTACTGGCGACTTTAATTTATATTAAAAGGAAAATATTTAATATTAAAGGTACAAGAAAAAAATTATACTTCTATACAATCTAAAATTTATTTACTATACTATATCTATATCTACTATTAATTAATTGACTCAATAATATTCTTTCTCATATAACTCAATTATTAAGAGAATTGTTTTTATTTAACATCTATAAAAATTAAATTACGATTAAATACGATTTTTAACTATCTGAAAAAATACAGGGCTATAAAATTCTTGAACTTTTGTTACAGTATCTGGTTAATAAAATAAAACAAAAGAACCTCGAAAATTTTAACTTTGTTAAACTTCAATTTTTTTTAAACAATTAAAAAATACAATAAAACGAATTGCAAACGTAATACTAATCAACAAGTACAGTTCTGAATTTTTTCCCTTAAAATATTATTCATTATACATTCAATGGTTAGGAAATAAGCTATGGCATTTGTCAATAACTACATACTTCAAAGTAAAAATGTTATTTATTATTTGATATCATTGGTAATGTAAATTATCGTATAAAAATATTCGTATAAAAGTTCTATCAACTCATAAGTATTCCTGATTATGTATCTCCTATGTATTCATTGAATCATCCATCACTTTAGTAAGTAAGCAATTTTATAGATATTATCAAATAGAAAAATATTAAATTATGCTAAAAATTTTCTGTATTATGGTTATGAAGGATATAATTTTTGTACATTATTGTAAAGGGATATCCCACAATAAGATATCCTAAATACTTCTATGTTGAATTTTCCATTGTTAAATCCATATCGTTAAAACATTTCAATCTAATATTTGGAATATATTTTATATATTGATTGTGTAATTGTTTATAAATGTATTATTTGTAAAAAAATTAAATAATCAAATTTTTATTTCATAACAATATTCAATTTCTTAAAAATTAATGCTTAAAAAATGAATAGTAACAATACACTGATGAATAGGTTTGGTAATCAATTTGAAACTTGACAAACGAAATACAAAGATTATTTTATAAATCTTAATTGTTTTTCTCTTTTCATAATATTTTATTTTTTTGCCGTAAGTCAAGATAAATTTGTTACTGAAAAATGATTAAAACTGTCACACATACTATATAATAAAATTAAAAACTTTACTTACTTCAATTATGCAATTATATGATAAGAACGGATATGAAGAATAGAATAATGTACTAGTTGTGTAATAATTAATTTCAAGTTAGCTTTCAATTTGAGAAAAATACAAGTTACAGAATTAGCATTGAAGATTTATCCGGTAAGAATTTTACGAACGAAATGTTTTAATACAGTCCCCGTAACCAAAAATCAATAGTCGATAAGCGTACGTCTTCCAAGTAAGCCGACATTGATCTTGACTGCCCCACAATAATCAACTATTACGGATCCTGAGCTACTTCTTGGGAAAGGGGAATTTGACTCAGATAAGTGTCAATCTGAATGACCGCGTGAACATCTTCGAATCACATTGCGGGAGGAGATCTAGATCTCAGAGGTGTTCCATTTCCGCATAAAGAATCTCTTTAGGTGGCAGCATCGTTGGTCTTTTCATCACCGACGTCACATTTCATAAGACTTAATAAATGTTGTTTGCTTGTTCATATATAAACTTACTCAAGTAATCACGTTTACATATTTAGAGCTTAATAATTTTATTATTAAAATTACAATATAGATGAAGAAATTCAAACACAGTGGGTCACTTTGAAGTAAATTTCAGAATGTCATTTAGTATATGTGTACTTATGATCGTGTATAATGAACATGTGTAAATATAGCAAAACTAAATGTAACTTTGATTCATTCAGTATTAAGGATTCAATTTAAAGCTGATTTAATTTCGTATAATTGTTTCTATGTTTTTCTTTTAATCAAATTAAATAGTTTATTTTAAGACACTTACAGCTTTTCATTTTGTTGTGAAAAAATCAACTCACTTAAAATGTGTAATAAATTGCTGGAAAAATATTGTATATTTTCAGTTTGAAATGATTGTAGAATTTATTAGCAGATAAAAGTTAATTTAATCGAAAACTAAAATTTCTTACTAACGCGATCAATAATAAAGAATTTAATCTTGCATTAATAATTATTTTTATCTATTTTATCAAATCATTTTTTCGAATGATACTTTATTCATTGTCAAAGGAAATTATTGAGTTATTTTATTAATAATACTTAGTCTATAGATATTTTAAATTTATTCTATAAAACATGAATTATTTGACAATTATTTCCTTTGACAATGAATAAAGTATCATTCGAAAAAATGAAACTGTCGGTCAATCTCAATAAAATTTGTTTCGAATATAGTAAATGACTATTAACGACAATTTCAAAAAAAAAAAAAATAATAAAAAAAAGAACAAAAAAAACAAAAAACTGTGCACGGGTAAATACAGAAAGTTTCTAACTGACCATCATATAAAATATTTTAACGTCAGTTTTCCTCCGCAACATAAATATTTCGAGTGTAAGTAGCACGCACGCATACCAATTCACACGTCACATTCACTCGAGGCTAGACACTCAGAAAAAAGGTAAAATAAACCGCGGCCTACGTTCAAACTCACATGAAAAATAACGAAGCAAATGAGTAAACGGGAGAGGGTAGGGAGAGATGAACTTGAACCATAAATTGTCAAGAGCCACCTTTTGTCAGTTTCTGAAGGAGGTGCTGTAGCAATAACAAACAAGACCAAATTAAAAATGTCTCGATCAGAGTAGTAGCGTTGGTAAAAGCTTTCATTAGTGGCATTTTTCATGATTTAATAATATATTGTTGAATACGAAAAAATGAAGAAAGTAAGAGAGAAAGAAAGAGAGAGAAGAGAGAGCTTTTTACCACCCACAACAAAATGACCGCGTCAAAAGTTCTATCGGAACTGCAAGTCTTCCGCCTCGGTAAGAGGAAATAGACGAGCTATCGGTTTTTTCTCATTCTTCATAAAGGCATACATGCTTCTTTATCTTAAGCGGCATCCTGATATTACGTCGTCCCCTGGACGTGCGCCCATATAAATATAGATTACTACTAGCATTAATGACGCTTTCTTCACAACTCACCACAGACTTCGCTGCTTAATTCCGACGACAAAAATAGTGAATTGGAAGGGATTTCTTTAGCTTTTGGATCAAAACCAATTTCGTAAACGAAGTTGTAATATTGCTTCGCAATATTTAATAGATATTAATGCAAAGTCGTTATACTTTTATACTTTTTTACGCTTCATCCCAAGAATCTTGTATTATCTTTGTTCACCGACTTCCAAATTCTCTTCTATTTTCATTGGCACAATCTCGCACGCAAGTTATATTTGATTTTTATTTTAAATTTACAGCAATAATAATTTTCAAATTATTATTGTTATCATATATTTTGTTAAGCGAAGTCATACTATATTTATTTCGTCACACTGTAATATATATGTGTTTCTGATTTTATTATTTTTTTAAAAACCTTTTTTATTAAAAATAATGTATTTTAAAACATAATTAATTCGATATAATCTTATAGATTTTTCACTAATCCTAATTTAATTATCTTTGTTTCATTTAAAATGTTGCCTGTGTCCTTTGATATCCTAACATAATTTAAACCTGGTAGCATTAATATTTGAATACAATTTTTTATGTTATTATATATTTACAATAGATACAAGAAATGCAGTATTCTAAAGGAAAATTAAATTACTTTAGAGTGCACTGTAGTTATTATAAAATATATATAGACCAATTTAATTGGAACGCATTTTTAAATAATCAGAAACTTTTTTGATTATAGGATTGATTATTATACAAATTTGTTTGTAATATATTCATCAAGAAAGATAAGATTAAAAAATCGGGAAGCCAATTTACAATCTAGTTAGTAAACTGTAGATTTTTATTAAAAAATATCGTGGTAACGGTCACTTTCATGCAATAATCATTATATCGCTTTAATGTCACTCGTTAGTAGCCCTACGTAGTAAATTTCGAATTAATATTTTCTACTTAATTCGACTACACGCTCTCCACATAAAACGGATGCCCTACATAACGATCATCTATTGTTCACGATGGTAGCCGCATCGAATCACATATTAAAGTGAGCGATTTATAAACGCACATTCGTCTTGGTAAATAATATTATTATTACACTTCATCTTATAATTAAATAAAGATAAAAAATTATGACATACACAAGAAAGAACATTTATTTTGACGCTACAAATTACAAAAGCATCATTGGTACGGATGGTAAATGACACTAAACATGCAATACGTCACGATTATATTCCATCTATTGGACATTTTCAATATATATGTATACACAGTTTTATTATTACACAGCCGATACACAGTTTTATTTTTTAATTCTATATTCTCTAAGATTTTTTAAATGTTTCTCAAATCTAGAGACAAGGTGTGATTTGATAGAAATTTAAACAGTCGACCTAGCTTTGAACTCCCTCGCCTAGCAACAAAACACCTGTCGATTAACGAATTTCAACCTCACCAATTTCAGAGCAAAAATCAAACCTTTTCAACTTTTGAAAATTATTGTGTTGAAGCTAAAAGAATAATTTTTTTTATCGTTTGGGAACATCCCTGAAATGAGGGTAGAAACGCGCCGTGTCATGCAAGTTACGTAATTATCAGTTACAAGACTGCTTTGTTATCAGTTTCCTGCGTATTAGTTACCCTTGACTTTGAAAAGATAATTAAATTTAGAAAATCATCGCACTGAAAGATTAAGACTAATAAATACGAAAATTGTAATATTTACATAAGAAATTCTGTGATTTGGTTGCCTTCTGTTAGTACCTTATTACATTTTTTTCACTTTAATATAAAGAAATTTGAATAATCCATTACCCTATAAAAGTGAAATTTGTATTTATTTTTTAAACTTGAGCTTCGAGAAGGAACTAAAATCAAATGTTGGAATAGAATTTTATAAATTCCAAAGAGAATTTTAAATTCAAAATTTGAATGGTTGGCAAAATCATTTCTGAACTAGGCGTTTAGTAGATAAAGTTAAATTGCTAGAAAAATTGTACTATACTGTAGATAAATGTATTCTGTTAAGTGTAAAAAGTAGAGTAATTTTATAGAATATCTATTTCTAATAAAGGGTGATTCGAGATTCTCAAGATTCAAATAATTGTTACCGTCGTAAAAGCGTAGTGCTGAAATAATAATGTTTTAAAGCAAATTTTAAGATAATTATTTTAAGTAAACACTATAATTCATATTTTTATTTTAAATATTAGATTTTTATCAAAAGCAGAAACAACTGCATAATTATGAATAAAATTTTTTTTTAATATTCTATTTTTGATAAATATTAAATAGATAGTTTGAAATTTAGTGCTTAATACACATAACTTTTTTTCTACACGTATAAAAAAAAAATATTCTCTATACATCTACATTATAAATTCAATTTCTTTTGCATTATTTCAAATCAAATGATAGTTGATCACATTAAAAAGAACTCCGTATGGAAAATTAAATCCTGTCAGGTATTAAGTAGTAAATCAGTTTAGTAACATGTCTATAGTAATTAGTCAGTTTCTTGTGCTTTAATAAAAAGTACTTAACATAGATACCCTTTTTGTATTAATGTAATTAAAATCATCAGAGATATCAATCAACATTTTACCAAATAAAATTCAAGAAAAATGTATATTATACTGGTTTATAAAAATGGCGCAGAATACAAGGAGAGAGAAAATGAATTATAATTATATGCCCAGCCACAAGCTTTCTAATACGGAATTATGCTTCAGAGCATTGTTTCATTTTTGCATATTATCGGTGTTTCTCAGTCTTTTATCCTGTATTCAGCCATATTTCTAACATTCTAACACATACTTTTCTTTAAACAAGTTTAATCATTGAATACATAATATAGATTTTATAATTAACGTATTGTAAATATAAATTTTGAAGAAAAAGTTATCAGAATTATGTGTACATTGATTAACGTTTTTTAGTTATTTGTTTATAGTTATTTACTTGGGTTACTATTCAATAGTCTTGGTCAAAAAAAAAAAAAAAAAATTATAACTGATTAATTTAGTTTCAAAATTTGTTGTTTTCACTTTTCTGATATTACCTATTGTAAAATATCAGAATTTCTTTGAAATTTTACTAATTACTTATATAAATATTAAAAAATAATACTTATTTTACAGATATTAATTTAATAAATCCTTTGCACATTATTGATTCGCCAATAAAAGGAATCACTATATCATATCTACGTATTTGAAAAATATTTCTTAAAAGTCTACCGCCACAGAAATGTATTGATATATTTGTAAATAAATATCATTTATAGTTTTTGAAAATCTAAGTAAAAACTAAAGAGCAAAGTATAATATTATGTTTATGTATTATATAGAAATATTTTAACCTGTTAAGAACTTACATTTAACTATATGAACAGTGACATAAATGTTCACAGTGAAACCGACTAGTAAATAAATATACTACAAATTTACTTAAATAAATAGAATATAAATGAAATAAATAAAATTTTTATTCATATTTTATATCCTATAATAATAAAACTATAAATTATATTAATTATTATACATTTCGTAATGTACTTTTAATCCTGACCTTTTTATGAGCAAGACGTACTCTGTAACTACTTCATTTATTGGAATGGAAAAACTACAAATGTTTATCTATAAAATCAATTATTTACTATACTTAAATGTTTCTGTTAAAAATTTTTTAAATAGAATGGAAAAATATATTTTATTATGTTGTTATTTCGCAATTAACTTTATATCAGCAATTTATTGACAAAAATATAACTTTAATATAATTTTTATACTCAGAATGATCATCTGTGGTATAATCAGAATATATTTTTATTCAAATTATTGAATATAAATAAACTGCTCATACAATCTTAAAAAATATAGCATCATTTTTTTATATTATCTCCAAATGATATATTAATACAGCGTGCATATATAAAAAGTTATACTAGAGAAAGAAAAAGAAAACTTCAGAAAGAATAAGAAAAATGGAATAAGTCTCAAACGATTTCGAAATTCACATACGTAAAGGAAGCGTTTCGTTCAACTCGAAATTTCCGAAACAATGATGTCATAAAAATATAACACAGGTCCGTGAGTCCGTATATGAAAGAGAGAGAGAGAGAGAGAGAGAGAGAGAGAGAGAGTGAGAGAGAGAGAAAAATAAAGGGATTCGAAACATACATCTTCTATATTATGGACGAGTCATGACAAATAATGAAAGCTTTATTCATCTGGAATCTAATTTTTTATTTAAATTTACGTAAATATAAGTTTCATATTTGCATCACATTAATTACAAAAATATTAACATTAATTATCTTTAATTAGTTTTTCAGTCTATACCATAATTGCTTTTGTTTAAATTTTCGATTATGTTTTACAAAAAAAAAAACAATTTAGAAAATATATTCATCACAGTATAAAATAATATTTTTAACGCACTTCAAGAAAATACGATTGGTGAAAAGAATGACTTTGACATCAATTTTCAAATAAGAGTTTTAAACAATGCTATTATACTTTGTTCAAATGCATTTCCTAAAGAAATATTTGGAATTTTTAACTATTTTATTTTAACCATTATTAAAGTTTTATTAAGCAAACATTAAAATTTCAATTTTAATATTGAATAATTCTTTATTTTTCATATTGATTTTTTAGTAGTTAGTTATTGTTTATTCTATCTACTACATTATGTTATAATCAAATTGAAGTACAATTTTTCATTTTTGTAATAGAAAATGTAAATAGAAAATGAAATGAATAAAAACTTATTAATAAATAAATTAATTATATGTATTAAATAATAATGACCTTTTATTTCTTTATATTGTAATTTCTTCAACGTAATCATTGGATTTTTTGTACATAAGTATGAACATAAATATAAACAAAACAAATGAAATAATTAGTGTATTATAGTAATATTATTTAAAAATTTTATTTTAATTTAAAACTTATTTATTGTTTATAAAATTTATATAATTAATCAAATAAAAAAACTTTCCATATTTTTAATGATTGTTAATGCTTTCCAATATTTTTCATTAATCAGGATTAACAAAGAATATAAATATCTTTGATTGATAAAATAATTTTGATAATTCTAATTTAGGAAAGATATCAAAGGATACTAAAAGTGTGAGAGAGAGAGAGAGAGAGAGAGAGAGAAATTCTAAAGATAAACAAATGTACTATATATTATAAATGTAAAATAAAATAAATAACTGAAAAGAAAAATTATTCGAACATAATTTCTTCCCAAAATTAGTAGAAAAAATAAACCTCATTAATTTCTACATTGTTTTCAAGGACTACATAATTAAAATTTTTTTTAATATCACATGTATATTATTTTAATTGCGGTTAAATAAATTGCAAACATAAACATAGTTATGTGAAAATGAATATTTATCTACATTTATATTTATAATATTTAAATATTATATTTATTTATTAATTTCTATACATATATTTAAAATTATTTCATTAAAATATATTTTTCAAAGAATTCAATGGATTATACATTGTAAAAAAGTTGTAAAAGTTTATTCATAATATTTGATATAATCAAAGGAAGTTTTCACTAACATTAATCCAAGTACTTTCATCAATATTTAACATTCTTATAAATATATCTTGTTACGATACAATTTTAAAAATCGCATATCGTAATATTAATGCTAAGAAAATGAGGTAAGCGTAAAAATGTTTAATACTTTTAATACTCATAATACTATAAATGTATTGTATTAAAATTTGGAGCAAATTAAATTTTAGACGGGGTAATTACTCGAATTTCCTCTTCAATTTTTTATACCTCCCTCTTCTCTACTCCTACATAAGGATCAGAAAATGGCAAATCTTATCGGCAACAGTGTCCGTGCAACATTTATAGATTGAAATGTATGCAATAACGTGGTCTAATATAAATTCCGAATTTCTTTTGAATTTTCAAAAACGTGATAAATTTTAATCATTTTATGACAATAAAAATTCGTGGACTAAGGGGAGGGGACTTAGATAAGAAGTCTTTTTTATTTTAAGTTTTCATAATTTTAAAGTAAAATTAACATTTATCATTATCATAAAATGAACCCTTTGGTTGTTCTAACGTCAGTACAAAATTTATTTCATTTTTTTATGGATACAAATAATGTTTCATACCGCATTTTACAATTTTCAAAATTAATGATTTTCTTTTATAAAATTATTTAATTACAGATACAGAGTGATGAAATTTTTTAGTATGCTTTTTGTTCTATAATCTTTTTAGTGGTTAATAAATATGAATACATATCTATAAAAATGTCTAAGAAGATAAAGTAATATCTCAGAATGCGAAGTATTCTATAAGTAATAATACAGCACTTCTATAGAATATTTTTTTAGTAATTAAACATCGTCATATTTTTATCATCATATCATCAGTTTTAATATTTGAACTACAATATTCCTATAAAACGTAATAACAATTATATATAATGTGTGGCTAACATTATATTACTGCAATTAATATAAAAATAAAGTATACAAATATTAATGAATTATACGTTTTTAAATACAGTATAATATTATACTAACAATAAAAAAATTTATTTTACTTATTTTTTCAAATACTTATTTGTCACTATAAGAACCTTTTTGAAATTTAAGTTTAAAAATTATTTTTTAATATCGTAAATTACATCACAATAATATTTATTCAATTAATACATCAAAATAAAAAAAATAGTTCCTTTCCAGAAATACTTCGTTCCACTTTCGTCTTCTCTTATATTTACATTTTATGAAAAAAGGTAATGTTTAAGTATAATGCTGAAAAATGCTCTCAAACTATAAAGAATAAAGAAATGTTTATAATTATTAGCTTGTGCTAAAAGTCTCTTTTTGACCTTGTACTATCTTAATTCGGCTATCGTCAGTGTATAAAAATCTTTGTAGATTTTTGTATGCATTTCTAGATACATTAACGTTTACATGGCAAGATACAGTTAGACTGTATCTTTTAATTAAGGGAATATTTACGTTATCTTATATGATTAAAAACATGCATTTACGAATTTAAAATCAATTCAAAATTGTTTCAAGATTTTATATTTTTGTCGTATATTTCTTTTTTGAAGTTATGAAATATTTACTATTAAATTTTAATTACAAATAAATGAAATCATAGAAAAGTTTTTATTTTTATGTCATTTTATTTAATTGTATATTTATTAATTTGCTTTTAATGTTAAAATCAATAATAATAAAATATATTTGGAAATTATCGTAGTTCTGCTCCAGTAATTTTTTATTTTAAAATGGACTATTTTTATAAATTATACACATAATAAATAGGAAATTTATCCTATAAAATAAATTAATTTTTATATATTATTTTTATAATAAAATTTGGATTCACACTTGCATAGATAACGAATCCTATAATTAAATTGAAAAGAATAGTTTTTACTTGCTTTACAATACACTCACATGCTATTCTTTAATTTATCAATTGAAAACAAAATATAGTGTATAAATAAGAATTTTTTCAATCAACCAGTCAAAGACCTTTTTCCTTTTAAAACTTGAGATTATAAATTATATAAACTAATATTGCTGAGGCTAAATAGATAAATATTTGATTAGCTTACGTGAGATTGTGCCAAAATAACTTGTTTGTTTTATATCGCAAAATAATTGTCACCGATACATCATATGGTAGTATGATATGCATCGATGCATAATCGCGAACGTCGAATAATAAAGTCATTCTGCATAACAAGTATATAACAGTCGCATATCTCATTTTTATTAAAGTTTATAAACTAAATAAGAAACACAAAAGGAATAATTTATATCATTCATTCAGAAAACTTTTATTATTTTTAATCAAATAATAAAAATTCAAATAATAATTATTGTACTTTATGTATTCTGAAATTTAGTGGTGTATATTGATAATATTAATTTCATCTTTTGCATAAATAATGGTTTTTGTAAAGTTAGATCAAACCGTAACGTTATTGTTTTTTATTATAACGACTGTCGTTGTGCATAATCCGATAAAAATACTAATTTTAATTTTTTTAATTTTGTCATATTGAAAATCATTAATTTAACTTTTTATAGCAATTTCATTGATTTAAGGTGCATTTAATGTTGTAGAATAACATACTTGCTTTTGATGAATATATATTTTAGTTATATTCAAGTTCACTTTTGCAACTGCTACACTTTCTTGTGTTATTAAAATTACCATATTCATAATATTTTCTAAATATAATTGCATGAAAGTTAGGCTAGATCACAATAACTACGATCCATTGGATGTAGTCAATAAAATATAATTGAAATATAATTGTATGAAAATTATGTTAAATAACAATAGCTATGATTCATTGGATTTTGTCAATGAAATGCTAACACACAATCGTAACTACCTATCATGTTTGTACTTGCATAGAATCGATTATGATTTATTTTTATATTATATGGTAAATTTTGTCTTTTTAATTATGTTATTCAGACTTGCTGATACGTAGTTATATTATTTTAAAGATTATGTTACATTTAGCAAAATGCATTAGCTTAGAGAGTTAAAAGAAATTATGAAATATTTTGAGATAATTATTAATTATAATAAGAATTTTAATGAATAGTTTTTAATTTTAAACGATATTACAGTCATTTTTGCAAACTATTTAAAGAAGGCACCTATAAAATATTATTAAAAAGTAGATAAAGTCTTTAATGGTTAATTCAATAACAGTTATAATTTAAAATAAGTTTTTGTACATTTTTTTATTTATATTACAAAATGTTGTATGATTCTTTATAGATTTATCAATGTATATGTAAAATATAGAAACTATAGAATTAATTATAATTATAATATTGGTATTTATGTACGTATATTCCTCACACTTACAAGTTATTAATTTTGATTCTTTAATTCTGATTTTTATTAATTCAGATTCCTTTAATTATTTGTATAAATTTTTTTATGATAAAGTCATAAATAATTGAAGAAGTTAATTATTTGATAGTTGGAGATTTTTTAATGATGTGATAGTTTTGACTTGGATAAATTATATTGTCCTTTTGCGCCATTCTTACAAGAGCTTTTAACTATATCATTTTGTCAGTAAAATATGAATGTATTTGAATAGTATATTTTAATAGAATTGATTAATAATATGTAATATTATAGTATAGATTTTTTAAAAATTAGAATTTAGAAAGATGTACAGTTTACAAGTAAATTTTTAATTATTTAGAAATATTATAACAATAGTATGGCAAATAAATTTTATGAAATTATTTCCAATCTTAGTTAATTATTTAAAGCAGACTGCATAATACAAATTGTTTCTATAATATGCAGGAGTAAATAATGACTGATAATTCAATGTTTACTTAACGTTACTTAGCGTACAAAATGTTATTAATAAATAGATTAGACTAAACTTGTACTCCAAGTACTTCAACGTCCATCAACGATTGATTTAATGAAAATCTAATCAAATATATGGGATAATAAACGAAGATTGTTGCGTTTGTATATGAAGCAGCGGGTAACGATACAATGCAATCGTGTGCATATCGTTTTTCTCACGTTACATTAACGTCGAGTAAACGCTGATATTGGGCCTATTGTAGCACAACGACACCACATAACCTTACGTATAATATGATAATTCGACTTTATAAAGCAGTCGCGATTATAATTCTTCGGATGATAATGGAGCTATATACAAGAATCATTGTCATTATGCTAATCTTATTCCTTCATCTATTTTTATGTTGCTGAGAGATAAAAGGAAAAAATGGAAAAGAAAAGAACAAACAGGGAATCAATACTTTTTAAAGAGGTTTATAGCGTAATAATAATGTGAATCGTCATTCAAAATCTCATGTAAATATTATTATTTGATAATATATTAGCCATAAGTTCAGAAAATCAATTATGTGCATGAATTTACAATTCAAACGTAGTGACAGTTTGTCATCGAATTTATTCGACCGAAATATACGTGCAAGCATTTTCTGTTATAATAAATTTCATGAATTATATTAAACCATGAGGATATGCTTCATTCTGTCTATTCTCAATTATTCTGCTATCTTTATTTTTTTTTCTATTTTTATAGTTTAAAATAATTTGTTATCTCGTTTAAGTCAAATGCATCTTCTAGGCAATGGCTAGGAAAAAGAAGAATAAAAGAAATTTAAATTGTTGTTAATTACGTTTGTTAATTTATTAAAAGTATAAGCATTCGCTTTTAATAGATGTGATCATTAAGAGTGCATTTTCATTAATTTTATTCAATAACGTAGGTAAGTATCTATGTAATTGCTGCATAAATATATTTGTCGATATATCAAACAATCCATCTGTTCTATTCTCAAATTATAATATTATTATTCATTGTCCGAGTAATTTCAAACCCACACAAATACGGTATTTTTATTTAATGATTCGCAAGGTTACAAGAATTACCATTTTTTTTATTTATAAAAAATGTTTTCAAATTAAACCGAGTCGTTAGCTTGTGCTTTCAGAGTATTGTAAAGTTTTTGAGCTTTTGGAATTTAATAATGCAATTAAAAGAATAAACATACAAGAGAGTCATCGATATTGCGATATATAGGTTTTCGAAACTCCCTCAACAGAGGTTACTTCCCACCTCATTCGTATAATTATTTTATTAATATTCACGTCACTAATCGAATGTGATGCTTTCCCCGGCGTATCGTCTGCTAGCAGCACGCAGCAGAGTCTGTGATAATGTTTGATCAACCGCCAATATAGCGACGTATGCTTGAAAAAATTTGGCCCCGAAATTCAAGCACAACGTCGAAGATAAAAAGAAGGCCATGGCACAAAGAGAGCTCGGGCACCTTCTGTTTCACATAACAAATTTTTCAAGAATTTTTTTGTTCGCGGATGTGCGTGAGCATGGAGGTAGTGGGAGAAACACTCTCGAGACGAATATAAGTAAGCGTGGGGTTTAGGACAAAAGTGGATACGAGCGACAGGGCGGCACAGCTGGCATTTCCCCGATTGAACACATACACATGAGTCGCGATTCACGTATCGCTCCCCCTCCTCCCCTCCTTGCCCCCTCCCCAACTCGTCAGATATGTTTCTAACGAATAAGACAAGAGACGATTTTACGGCTCTGCATCATGCGAGTCCCCGGCCTTTATTATTGCGACGCTTGGTGGGTGAGGGGTTCTCGTTCGTGACCCTTCTTTATTACTCCAAATTTAACATCGTTTCTCCAATATTTACAACCAATATTTCTTAGATTACTACTAAACGTGAGATTTTAATAGAGGGATGTCACACACGAAATTTTGTTTCAATTACAATGAAGGTGAAACTATTTTTGGTTGCTCAATGGCGATGTCAGTAAATCGAATGTTTTATTCTCATGCGTATGTTACATTTTTGACTCCTTAGTTCCTGATGCGACATTTCTCGATGGCATTACCATCTTTCACTTCAAATTATTTCAATGATAAATAAAGCAATTCAGCAATCAATTCATTTTTCCAATACCATATACGGATGTAAAAAGTGAAGCCCTCACAATTTTTACAGATACTTTCTTGTTGTATATTTTATGTAATAGCCAGTGTCAATGCTTCTATGTGTGGATTCCCAAAGTCATTTTAAATCAGATTAATGCAGATTCGAGACTAGGACATGGGTCGACAATTAATCAGTCACATGCAAGAGATATTACGGGTGTCAGAGGAAGAAGAGAAGGGGGTGGGGGAGTAAAGAGCGATGATATTATCGACCACTATCCGATGTACTTTGAAGTGAAATGTAAATTATTAATCGAGTTAATATTATTGTTAACTTCACGAAAACACTTTACTGTGGAGGATGCATGATGGTTAAATTTCGTGTGTTCAGACAGCAACGAACGAATAAAAGTAAGAGTAGATTTATGTTCCGCGCATTTTCAACAAAGAAAAGATCTTTGGAAAATTTTCGTGCTCACCCCAAATCTTTCACACTTTTATTACGGGCATCGAGTAGTCTCTTGAACTGCCTACCCAGTTATATACAATCCTTTGAGGACATTATTTTTTAATGCACAGCACAGAAAGAAAGACGAATTTTTCGATTCCTCTTTGCAAAAAGGCGAAAAACAGCAATGGGAGCGAATAATATAGAGAGAAAAGAAGAGAGGGAAAAAGACAAGAGAGCACAGTGTCGAATGAGAACGTACATGAGACGGGCAAGAAAACTGATGCACAACACAAAGAGCCAGAGATCCAATAAAATAACTATGACGGTGGAGGGGGGCAGATGGGAGAGGTACCGAAGAGTAGTGTTTCTCTTATCGACTTGGCCGTTAATATGGAGAGGTCGTTGTGGTCGTCGCCGTCGTCGACCTCGACATTGTCGTCATCGTCGCCACCGCCGCCGCCGCTATTGCTGCTGTTACTACTACTCTAAACCCCCATTCGCGTGTAATCGAAACGCACGCAGCTGCACGACTGTGTACAGAGAGAGAGTCATTACCTCTGCGTGCATGCTACTCTGCGCAGCAAAAAATTCTCGGCGACGCATATAAGACGGACGCTAGGTTGACGGGTCGAGCGTATCCGTGGAGATCTCGGCTTAGCAGCCGATGCTTCTCTCTTTCTTTCGCTTGAAAGAGCAGGCGCACGCACACGTTCGTAGCTACGAGGCTTTTTCCCCGATTCGTGCGACCGATGATGATGGCACGGTGCGCACCGAACCTTGTCCATTTCCCCTCCGCGCGGCTTTTCACCCCACCCGAAGAAATGCGCTCCGGCCGGCGGAGGGGCAAATGGTTGGGTGCGCCGCCGCTGAGCTCCTATTGGTCAATACCTCTCGTTCCTACTCCTCCGCTCCGACCTGGAACAAAGAGACGAGCTCAGCGGCGGTGGCAGCAGCAGCGGCGGCGACGAGGCTACGACGTTGCTAAATGGTCGGAGCGCCGTAACTTTACGGAGAGCCGGTTGCCATTAGAAAGTCCTCGGTCGTCAATGGGTGCGGTTGTTTCGCGAGGTGTGCAAGTCGTCGGAGTGCGCGTCTTGAGACGTAGCAGTGTCTTTGTTGTGCGCGTAGTCGCTTAAAGAGTTGATTGAAAGAATCGATAGTTTTCACGCATCGCTCGCTGAAAACATTGAACCGCAGAAACGGATGTTCGGTGCTGGCCGACTTTGGCTCGAACGCAATCACGGGAGCAAGGGAAAGAAAGAGAGTGAGCGATAGCCGTAGTTATCGGCGCAGCACTGCTATAGATAAATCGAGAGGTTGATGGTATAGAGGGAGCCAGTCGGTGATAATCAACGCGACGCTTGTAATCGAAGTCGCGCTGTTGGCCGATTGCAGCGTCTATCGTCCCGACTTCGGTTTAGTTGAGACATTGCGGGAATCGTGCCGTGGATACGGAGCCTTTGCAAGTGGAGTAACTAGCGGTTGCGCGAGCGCCCCGGAGACGTGGCGCCGCCATTTTGCTTGGCAACAACAGTAGTAATTTCAGCGTCGACGGGCGATTCGCACAAGCGAAAGCGCGATTGCCGTCACCTTTATCCTCGTCTTTGTCGTCGACGTCCAGCCGCGTCTTTAAGCTGGCCGTCGACGATACGACCGACACAGCACCGATATTAACAGCCAAGAACGGAGGTTCAGCACACTGGTGACGATAGTAAGGGCTGGGGTTTGGAGCGTCGTCGCCAGGGGGAGCCGCAACGTTGTCGTTAACGCGCAGCTAAAGCGATCAACGAGCGTAGCCGCTGGCCGATAGGGGCGTCATCGACTCCTGTCCCGATAATCGTTGTTCCTAGCGTAACATTTCCAGAGCCGACGATATGAGGCTAGAAATCGTGTCCGCGGCTGATTTTTTGGTGCAGTTACTGCGCCTGCAGGCCGGCCAATTATCGGAGAGCCAACTGCAGATGTTCAAGAGCTCGCTTACGGAATTGTTGAGGCGTCGCTATCGTGACCACTGGTTCCCGGATAAGCCCAATCGTGGCAGCGGTTACCGCTGCATACGTATAAACGGCAAGATGGATCCAGTGATCGCACAAGCGGGCATGAACGTTGGCCTGGTGCCGACCGTACTCCACAGTCTATTTCCCAGCGAGCTCACCATGTGGATCGACCCGGCCGAAGTATCCTACAGGATCGGCGAGAATGGCTCCATTTGCGTTCTCTTTGAGGGTACTGGTCAACAAGTTCCATCATCCAACTCGACTTCTTCCTCGCCATCTTGTTCCGAGGGACTGGACGATCACCATCAGCACCATCACCATCACCACCACCATCATCACCATCACCACCATCTTCAACAGCAACAGCAGCACCAACATGTGCAACCTCATCCTCAGCATCACCACCATCATCATCAGCAGCAGCAACAACAACAACAGCAGCAGCAACAATTTGAAAGCTGCAAGGACTCATTGTTACTTGAACATACACAATTCAGTGAGCAAATAGCTGCCTTCGTATCCAGTTGAACGGGTCGCAGGATGGCTGCTGTTGGAAGATGATGAGGCGAGTCGGAAGCGAGAAACGAGCTACTACTAAACATAAAAGGGATGATAGGGAGTGAGAGCGTGAGGAAGAGTAAGCGAATGAGAGATAAACAAATTGAGAGATGATGAGGGCGAGAAAGAGAGGGAGAGATTGAGAAGCGCAGCACCAACATCCGTCACCAGCGTTACTTTTACTTATATTTTCTTTTATTTAATTCTATGAAGTGCGGTTCTGACCATGAGTTCTCGCCATTAATCATTTATATTCTATTATATTTGTTCATCAATATAATTTTTTGCCGATTTTATTACAACAGTCACCAACGCACTAGTAAATGTTAACAGAAGAAAGAAAAAACAAGTAAAATACATTGCTGCCAACAAAGATGGCATTCAATATTTGATCATTTTTAAAAAATTTCACGATAATTGTTAACGTTAACGATACGATTTTCTGAGTGTGGCGAGAATTCTTTGAAGTGCACGAGGAAGAACAATAAGTTTAATTGTGTATACTGTAATCGCAAGAAATATGGTCACGTAAGTGGACATTGAAGGAAATGAAGAAAGCTAAAAAGAGAAAGAAGGAAAGGGATATGAAAATAAGGATGAAGAAGAATGGATCCCGATTTTCTGCCGGAGCGTCGTATGCGTCGATATACAGGGATTCAACGCCACTAAGCTCGTCCTCGGTTTTTGCTCCAAAAGGTGATTTACATGATGATCTCATAAGAAGATGACCAAGCAATCTGGTCGTTTCTGCAGTTGTTTCATGTTTCTTTGTCAAAGGAAAACTAATCAATGCTTACCGCCTTTTTGTACGGGAAGCTGAAGACAATGCTGATGAAGAGGAGAGACGACGAAATGTCGTTGGATTCGTCCATCGTTATAATGTCGACTATGACGCTGTCATCGATCCACACGTAAATGAAACGAAACACTGTACACTTCCAATTTACACATGCACACATGCTCATGCCATTCTTTCTACATGATCATTCACACGTATACATGTTTTCAAACGTTGTATTTTATCTGCGCGCTTACTGTATCATCTATACATAAGACACGTTGTCACCGAGCGTTGATGTTTGTAAGAAAAATTAGAAAAAGAAAATAAAAAAAAAACTAATTGGCGTAAGCGCCGCGCGCGACTTTCATAGTACTTTCGGGCATGCAGTTTGCTATTTA
Organism: Ceratosolen solmsi marchali; assembly: GCF_000503995.2. Taxonomy (NCBI): domain Eukaryota; kingdom Metazoa; phylum Arthropoda; class Insecta; order Hymenoptera; family Agaonidae; genus Ceratosolen; species Ceratosolen solmsi. Next base: position 1,172,159 of record NW_011948412.1, read on the forward strand.
AAATGTATTTTCAATTGACATTTGCATAAGTTATGATTATCAGTAAACAATAATGATAATAGTAATAAAATATTAACGATATAAAAATAATTAACAAAAATAAAGAGAAACCGAAACCGAAAGTTGCGCGTCTTGGCCAATTAGTTGGTTTAAGTTAAAAAGTAAATTCTTTGTGTACAAAATGTATCCTTTGAAACGATGAAACGAACCAACAGACAAGAAAAAAATCAAACAGCTGTGATTTTCTTCGCGGGTGGGAGAGGTTAATATATGATTGAGATTCGTAAAGGTAATGCATTAATATTTAGGAATTGTTGTGTGTTGTGTGTTTGGGTGTGTGTACGCGCGAGCATGTATGATAAGAGAAATTGTGTAAAAATAATTGACGCGAGTTTGATTAAATATTCCGATAACTCCCCAGTGCGTTTCAAGATGAACTTCGAAAAACAGCGTCTGTCTTTGAGAAAACCAAATATCAGCTTCATTGGTCGTATTTCTTTTCGTTACTTATTTTTTAAAACAAAATTTAAAACAAACACAACAAAAGACGGCCAACGTATTTTTGAGGTACACCTTGATGTGATGGAAGGAGTCAATTAACGATTACGGCTCCCACGAGTGCGTCATCGCGAAACCAACAATATAGTATTTTGTCTCGGCCGTCGTATTGGTGGCGCATGAAAAATAATGACGCACAATCGTATGATTGTGACGGCAGTGAGTGGGGATTGGCAATAGTCGGACTCCCCCCCCCCCCTCAAGATGAGTTTTCAAATGAATTTTAAGCTATAATCACACATGGATAAACTATCATGCAAACAGAACACGCGTTTCTTGTGAAACGATCGGATTAACGGCGAAAGCATTTTCTTTTCCTTTTGCAAAATGTGATTGTTGCTGGAGGTTTGCTTGGGTTTTCTTGAAAGAGGAGCGAATGTCGAGAGAACGAGGAAAAATGAGCGAAAGAGTGAGTGACCGTGGATGCATAAATGTCGAGAAGAGCGAGCGAGTATGTGCGATTTCAGAGAGAGAGAGAGAGAGAGAGAGAACACACTGACTGATGATGAAAGATACAAATTTATCGCGCTCGACGTCGAAGAACAAAGGCTCTTGTACGTATAGTAAATAGTTTTTAAAAATAACAAACATACAAAAAATACAACAACCACGTCTGTGATTATAGTGAGCGTTATATAGAGGAGAGAATGGGACTGCGTGAATGTGAGACGGTGACGATTGAGTAGAGAAAAATTGTGGCAATTTTTTAAGCAATTCGATTGCGTTTACAACGCACGCGCCATTTTATTTCGACGCGATATGCGTGCGTCTGCATACAACAACGTTTACATTCGAGCAATTGCACCGAGCTACGTAAAAATAATTATTCCCGCGAGTCCTTATTTTGTCATCGCTCCAAGGGGAAAACCGGAAATTTTCGCAGGCGCTGTGATAGACGATTTGATAACGGTTCTCATTATTTGGAAATAATACATTGGGTTAATTAGGGTAGAGAAAAAGAACTAAGAAAAGCATCAAAAATTAAAATAGCTCGCTGTCCGTGCTGTGCGAATTATACGTGCATAAATATGTATATCTACTCTGAGTATGCAAATCGTTAATATTTCATTCGATAATATAATTTAAGATTATTCGTTATATTTAATTTTTACTTATTGTTCATTATATGCAATCCAACACTAACGTTTTATTCCTGACATAACACTATTTCATTGCTTGAAATAACATTAATAAACGGACGGCGTCTTCAATAGGTTTCATTGACTAGATAAAGGAACCTTCTTCTGTTATAGGGTTTCTCGTTTCCATTGGCACGTAACAACAAATAATCTACTAGCATAATCTTATGTAATCACTGCTGTTCTTGTGCAACACTTCATTTATTTCCTTCATTTCTAGTTTGCAATGAAGAAATATAAACATGATTAAATGCAGTAAGAAAAAAGGGAAATTTCTTCAGTACAAATTTGTATTCTATAATGTTACTCTTTTACCGAATTCCAAATTAATAGTTCCTTGATATATGTATTCAATAGATCGCTGGGACACGTGTAAATTTAAGTTTATTAATTTATAAATTTAATTTTATGATGATCCAGGACATCGCTGCACGCTAGAAGTCATAGCTTTTCGTGTTGCTTTTTTCACCAATTAAATAAATTATCAATATACTTCAGCGTAATATGTTAATGTACAATTTTTTGGTTGTTCGTTAATGTTGATCAACAAGTATAATCATTTTTGCACATCGAATTGTATTTTTTAACTAGTTTAACTTAATATCGGACCTAATAATACGAATTATACTACGTATGTCTGACGCATTATTTATTTTGGAACGAGAATACCTACTGGAATAAGGTAATTTTTTTGGTTCAGAGAAACGTAAGAGAGAAAGAGATTTTTGAATGTTGCGATTGCTCGAGTCAACAAAAGCAGTTCTCACTTGTCGTTCGTTTTTCGAAAGTGAGATAATCGAGAAAGCAAAAGCAAATAAACGCTTTATTCGGTGATTTTTCCTTTGATTTTTGTCTTGCGATTTTTCATTTATTTTACGTATATTAATGAGAGAAAACGAGCCGAAGCATCAATATGTACACATACACTATTACATACTTTAATACACGAATAATTATTATAGCAGTAATTATAACGATAAAAAATTTAATGAGTAATGAAATAATGTAAAAGGTGAGCATGTGTATTTTATGGGAAAAAATATGAATTGTAATTATGAATTGTACGATACAGCCCAAACAAGGAATACATAATATACTAACGCATACAAATATATGGAAAAAGAGTTTGAGAATTTGAAGAAGTAAAAAGCGAGATAGATGGCTCACACATTATTATGTATACTTACTTATATATGTAATAAAAATATAATGATACATTGTCGATAAATAAACTAGTAACTATACAGAGTCCTTCAGGAAGAATTTGTACAAACAAAACTCGCCGTGCGGGATCGACGTCTTCGCACGGCGCCGGCAAGTCTGTGATTTTAGCTTGGTTAATTCAGTATTTTTTAAAAATATTTTTAAAAAAAATGAAAAAAATCGAGAACAAAATCAATACAAAAAACGAACTGATAAAGCAGAAGCAAAAAAATAAATATATCGAAAAAATAGAATAAAGATAATGCATAAAAAGTGAAAGAAAATCGAGGTGAGAAATAAAATAACAAAAATAATTCTATGAACTGTCGGAAACGCGAGCGCGAGATTTTGTTGGGAATCTATGTAAGTATGTATGGCGTCGATGGGCGTGTGCATGTGTGTATTTGAAACGCGAGAGGTCCGAAATAGAAAGAATGCATTTTAATATATTAGTATTTTAATATATAGTAAGGGGGTAGATGAACTTTTGGTGATTGCCCAATTCGTGGAGAGAATCACACTTGTAAAGGGGAAGCTTGGATAACGGCTTTTTCTTTCTTCTTCGAGGAAGTGCGATCAAATGAGATGTTGGAAAGGACAGCGAATGTTGGCTCCTTACACGGATAAATTATATATTTAAATTTGATAC
>NW_011948412.1:1175800-1212904 GCF_000503995.2 Ceratosolen solmsi marchali
AGCAGGAATAACTGAGGCAAAGAAAAGTACATGACGGTCGAAGGTGTCATATGTCTTTTTGTTTTCTTTTATTTTTTGTTATACTTAATAGCAGAGAAAAACTAGAAACCGGTGGAAAATAGGGTCGACGATTTAAGAATTGGGGGGAGGGGGTTAAATAGTATCTTCGTTTGTGCGAGTGGCCTTCGAATCTTGAACGGATCTGCTTTTTCTGGACTTATTACTTTTTTTTATTCATTTTATTTTACCATTTTCATTATTATTAACAGAATCATTGTACAAATTTACGCGGTATCTGTCGATTTGTGAAAACGAACCGCGGTAATTGTGATCGCTTGTAAATATGTATGGAGATAGAAATAATAAGGAGGGAGTCATGTGTACGCAGTTAACGTTGAAAAAAAAAGAAAACGGGCGAAAAAGGTGAGGCGAAGCTAACACGATCGAGATTCGGAGGCACGTCGCTAGAGGTTTGTGATTACACGCAGACATTGAGAGAATATATGGGGTTAATGGCGTTCGCATATGCGTGTGAGTGACTATTAATTTTTTATTTAATTTTTTGGAAATCCAATTGTACAAATTTTTTTCCGGACGATTACGAAAATTACACATATACAATGTTCGACATAAGACAGCATATACTCGGGAATGACAGCTGATAAAAATAATAGATTCACACCAGGCAGTATAAAAAAAATTGGAGACGAAACAACCCAGATGAATTCGTAGACTTGAAGAATTTTAAAGAAAATACATGAGAAATGTAGGCGTATTGTAATAAGAAGAAAAAAGCTCTACAATGATCTATAATTACGATAACTCTATGATTATTGTATCATCAGTGTATAATTATATTTAGTTCGTAGGTCTCTCGTACACGATATTCTATACATATTATATATAAAGTATAAATATATATAAATATATATCATTTAATGCTTGTACATACGCTCTCGAGCTCGAAAAAATTAAAAACTTTATGCGCGAGTGAGAGAGTGCGAGAGTGTAAGTGACGGAGTGCGCGCGAGTATATATGTGAGAGGAGAATCTATAATTTTTTCGACTGTTTTTGTACAGAGATACATAAAATAATGCTGATAATAAAAATGAAACAAGGCCTCGTGCTTATGAAATTTCATGAATACAAAAATAGTATGGCGTTTTATTTCTTATATACACAATACAAACCATTACACGTTGCGTAATATCACGATACACGCAATTCCTGATTAGAGAACAAATTAAGAAGTATCCTATATGTTCTTATCCTTTACTTATTTTTCATTAAGACTTATTTTACACAACGCGAATTGTCTGGATTGTGATATTACATGCGTGGTATTTACTTCAATAAACGCAGGATGATTTAATTAATCGTCTAATTATTTTATCGATACCGTTCAAACAAGTTTTTTCCCATTATATATATTTTTAATTCTAAAACAATATTTATACACACACACACACACACACACACACACATAATAAAAGTATATGTATATATTATATTGGTAGATAGGAATGAAGTTTCCGTAACACAAATTTTAACTATTCCAACAAAAACCCAATAAATGAAATGTTGCTTTTTATGATGTAATTATTGATTATTAATTTAAATTCACTAAACTTATAATTCTTGTTTATTTAAACATTAACTGTAAAAATTTGAGTTCAATCAAATTCGTTTACTAATGAAATTTGTTTGATTAATTTTTTTTCTTTTTCTTTTTAGTTTAGGTCTTTTATTTTTATTACAACTTGCTTAATCAGATCAATATTGAATCCTCTATTATAATTAATAATAAATCACTCAGCGAATAACTAGTATTAAAAATAATTCTATTTAAATTTTTTACTTTTTTCGCGGTTATACCACACTTGTGAAACAATTAAAAAGACTTAAAATATGAATCCAATCGTACGTCATTATTTTGTTATTAAAAAGTGTATGCATGCTGCAGGTAAAGTTTTAATATTTCAAAATTATTTTATTGTTGAAGTTAATTTTTATATCATTTTAATATTTTTAAAATAAAAATATTACAGTTAACATTTGATTAGCATTAACGGGTGTAGTAACTATAAATTTTTTTAAATATTGAATTTTGTTTATTTTCTAAGCAGAAGTTTTAAATTAAGTACCATAAACCACGACCTCTAAATAGCTCAACAAACAACGATTATATATAATCGAGTTTTTACTGACGTAACAGTGATAAGTAATTTTTCATCTAAAAAATAAAAATCATCGTAGATTAAACTATGTTAGCAAATATTCATTTTTATAATATTTGTGGCAAAACTAATGAATATACTAAACTTATGATTTTTGTTATTCATAGTGATTGAAATATATGCTTATGATCCACATTAGAATATAGACAATATGCAATATAGCATATGTAATTACTTGAAAAATTTGAGTCTTTATTATAATTTATAGGCAAACGTATGTAATCGTAAAAGTTCAAATTTGACAAATGCCCAAATGGAAATGCTTTTATATTTGTTTTTATTTATAATAAATTTATATTTGACAATATTGGGGAGGGGGTTCGGTTGAGTTCAAAAAGAACACATCCAAAAACGCGTAACGTATAGTTTGGCAGGCCTAAAATAAGCTTCAATCGAAAACTTGGCAACGTCGCACGAGGTGGTCAGCTGTTTCTTCCTGCACTTCGATTTCCGTACGCATACGACTGGCCACGTAGCTGTCCAGAGTTCTTGGAAGTTTAATTTCTTTTACTATCAATTACGACACAGTGTAACAAATCATTGTTGCTGTGTCTCAATCATCGCGTATTTTACGGCGGCGCATTGTTTATTACCCACCTTGTACGTTCAGTAAACAATACTGTATTATTTCAATTTTCGTCCATTAGCGTTTTGATAACACGAATATCGTAGTTGGGTGAAGTGTATCGATTAGCTAATATCGATGTTATATCATTTGAAACAAATTAAATGATTCATTTATCGCGAAATCAAATATTGTGCATTATTTATACTAAATGTGTTTCAATATGATATTAACTCATATTATAATTTAGTTTTTTCAATGTATCGTTATTAGCATTATCATGACTACAGATTCACAATAAGATTAGCAAATCTAGGTAAATTATTTAATTTTGTAAAAATGAAAATGAAAGACAAAAATGATTTTATTGGTACTACATATTTGTTATAATAATAAAAAGCAACATTTAGGTAAGTTTTTTAAATTTATTTTATACGAATTTGATATTTATTCCTAATGATAAAGGAAAGAAAAAATTATATTTCATAAAACTGAGAATGGTGTACATACTAAAAATACATAAATAAATTTCATTTTCTATAAAATTAGATTAATTATATATTTTGGCATTATTTACCATTTTCGTCATATTTTCGAATCATCACGAAAGTTTAGTAATTGTTTATGCATATATATATACAGTATTTTAATAAAATAGATTTCTATACTAAGTATAAAAGACTAATTCTATACTTAGTATAAAAATAAAAAATCATTTTATCTATTAAATACAATGAAATTTTTTATTAATGTTTTAATAACTATTGATTCGATGTTTCATTATAATATATTTATAATATATTTACACAATACATTAATTATTTTTATCTTTATTAAAATAAAAGAAACATGTAACATTTAAACTAAAAAAGGTAAAAATAGATATATGACATTATATTTCTATTACATTCAGTTTATTAAAAAGATTTAAAGAGTTATATTTATTACGTTTTTTAATTTGATTTGTTCTTTATTAAATTTTCACGATTTCTGCAAATTTCTATTTGAATAATATTAATATCTACTTTATGCTATATCTAAAGTAGTTTTTAATCTAAGCTGAAATAATTAAAAAGTAACAAAATATTATTAAATTAATTGGGTTAATATATAAAAATATTATAATTTTTAAATTATATTTTCTATTATAACTGTTATTCTAATTCGAAAAATGTTATTCTGTAAGAGAAAAATAGGAAAATATTCGATTATATTACTATTTTATTTATTTTAAAATTTCTGAACGTAAATAAATCTCAGATTTTTATTCTATATTTGTAAGATTAATATTTTAAAGTTTAAGTAAAATTAATATTTTCTTTTCAAATGAAACCTTTTACATAAAAAATAAGTTTCAATATTTCAGCTACTCGATAAATAACTTAAACGTGATAGAAAAAATTAGAAAATATTGAATTTCAAAATAATATGAACTTATAATTAAGAAATCAATAAAATATATCTTTATGCAATAATGCTTATGCTAAAATTTATGAAGGAATATTAATTGTAAATACTTCAAATAATATTTTAATAGTAATTGGAATTAACAAATAACTGGAATTAAAGAAGTAATTAATATAAATATAACTTTATAAATAAAATATGTAACATAAATATAACTGGATATAAGTTAATTCATACAATGCTTAAAACTAAAGGACCTTTAATTACAGATAATAAATAAAAAAGATACAATTGAGTTAATTTGATGAAAAGTAGGTTTTTAATAAATTGATAATAAAAAGACGTTTTATTTTCTAAAATTTTTTCAATTATAATAAGAACATCAGCATTAAACTAATAGTGTGAATAACATTGTTCATCAATTTTTGTATTTTTGTTCTTTGTATTTAAAGTTAATTTTAGATACTACTGTTTTATGTAAAATTTTGCATATTCCAGTTATATATACATTAAAATGAAAGTATATTAAAAATGACAATTCTAAACCATATTAAAATATTTATTGTTTTATTGCAGTTATAATACTGAATTATATTATATTTAATTGGTAGTATTAATTAAGTTTTAGAACAATACAAAATGTAGTACTTGGAATCCTAAATATATAAAAAATATAACAAAAAATGTTATTTACATGAAAGTTTATTATAAATAATTTACCTAAATCAATATTTGTTTGTAATCTCTTGCAAATTTGTTCGTTAAAATTTGATTTTTTAAATTCTTTAGTAATTTATTCTTAAGAAACAGGATACAAAGCAATCAATGGTGTCAAAAAAAAATTAGAACATTATAGTTATAGGTGTAGAAAAGTGACCTGGTTTGATTTTATTTTTTAATCTAAATATTAATTGTATTCATATAATACTCGAAAGATTCGTCAATAGAGTATTTCGAAAATTACATCAGATTTAATTTTTCAAAATGTAGTTATATTTATATATTTTTAAAATGTTTATTATGATTTAAGCTTTTTAATAATCAATAAGTTTTATTAAATTTAAAAATATTGAAACATTGCAATGGCAATTTTATAAAAATAAAAATCTGTATAAATTATATTCTTGATTTTTAACTATGAAATTAGTCCATTTTTCATTCATCTATGCAGTAATGTTTGCAACACTACATAATTAGTTTGTAACATATTTCTCAAATGATGGAAGATAACTTATGTAATATATTTGAGATTTTGAATTGCATTTAAAAATACTTACACCTTAAATAGTTATATGTTATTTAAATCTTAAATGTTTATAATATTAACAAAAAAGTATTAAATATTATTGTTTCGATTTTAATAATATATTTATAAATTTTATTTCCAACTTAAAACAACATTAATTATTTGTAATGAAAATTGTACTTCATAATACTTCATTTTTAAATTTATTATATAGTTAAGAAATGGTATTTTCATAATAGAACATTTTTATAACACTTTAATAATAAGAAACTAATGAATTAAATGCGATTTCAAATAAACTTTGTAAAACATGCACACACACTATACGCAAATATGTATTTAATACTATATACAATCATATATAACAAAATTAAAAAAAATATATATTTTTTAACAGAATTTTTTTTCTTTTATATATGATTATAACATAGATATAATCTTTAATTTAGAAAAATATTACAGAATGTACTCTAAATCATCTTCAATTCGTTTGTTTCTTTTTCTAGAAGTGTTAGCAAATGATTTAGTAATTAAAATACCGTATATATATATAATAAATTTAAAAGTAATTAAATTTGTAATTATATGATATTTAAATAAAATAAAAAATTTGTGATTCTTGTGAAGTATTAAAAAGCATAATTTTCTATTAAGTATAGAGTGCATTCTTATCTCTGTTCTAAGATAAAACGTAAATATCAATTTATATATATATATACAAAATATACACATTTATGTAGATCTTAATTTTTCTTTATATATCGTTAAATTGAATGGATAAATTTAAATCTATTTAAATCTACAATGGATCCGTTAAAGAATTTAAAAAATTTATTGTATATATTTATACTGTTGTTAACAATACAATCTTTAATATAATTGATTTATCTAGACAAATGCACAAAATGTAATATGCTTTTATTATAGTTTTATAATTTCAAAAGATTTTTGGACTTTGAAAAATTAATGTTTAATTTATTGTTTCTTAATAAAGGATTAATTTGATAAATTAAATATTAAAAATAATTTAGTATTTCATATTGAAAAATATAATATGAATTTTCGAATAAGTTATAAAATAAAACAAATATTTTTGAAGAACTATTTATAATCATCTATTGATAATTATTTAATGATAATTATGTCTAATCAATATATGTATTAATTTCTTTATTCTAACTTAGCATAAAAAATAAATAATGAAATAATCACTGGTGATGCGGTTGAAAAAGTAAAAAGGAGAACTTTTTTCACTATTCTTTATTTTTTTTTAAATATACAAATTTATATAAATTATCAATGAATGATATGGGCGTGCGTAGGTTATATATTTTTTAAAAACATCTATTAATATAAATTATAGTAAATTATTTTTTTAATAAAATCGAAATTTAAGTTTCTTATGAAAGTTATTTACAATTTAAATTAATGAAAGTATTAAGTTCAAAAACAAAATAATATTTTTTACAATTTGAGTTACGTAATTCATGATAATAACTTTATTTGGTATTGAAGTTTAGATAGAAATTTTTTTTATTAATTTATGTATTAAATAGATTATGTAACTAATTTGATAAAGAATATCTGCCACATATTAATTATACTAAACTAAAAAGTCTGTATTTTTTTTAATAAATTTTTTTCAATATCATTTATATATTTTCTCTATTGGAGATAAAGTTGGTCTTACATTTTTTTTTTATTTTTCTTTACGAATGGTTTTCATATAATTGTTTTTTCTGTAAAGTGTAAAAAATTAATGAAGAGTATTACGCATGAAAAATGATAAGTTTTTCTATATCTATTTCTTTATTAAATAAATTATGAAACTATAAAATACTAATCCGTATCTTATTTCTTTACGTGTTCTACAATTTATTTATAACTGAACTATTTTGCTCACATTTATTAATATTACTGTAACTAGAATTTAGGACTATTTTAATGTTTTAGATGCAATTTTTGTTTGGTACATAAATTGAGAAATAAGTTGTTAGAAATAGTGAAATATAATATGTATTCATAATATAAAGCCCATACTAATTAAACATGAAGAATGCACGCATTGCAATTTCATGCATAGAAGGGTTGTTATAAATATTTATTTTATCGAACACGTAATGATATAATTAATGTTTAAGTAGAGAAACAAAATCTTTAATTTATTTGACTTTGGTTTACTTTTAAATAAGAAATGTAATTATTTTAATATGTTATTTTCTTATTTATATTTGCACACGCGCCCGTACGTACATGAGTACATACTAACCCCCACCAGTAGATTAGAATTAAGTTGAAAACATTTTACTTGATTTTTTATACAAGGTAGATATTATTGCTATTAGATGTAGAATAATATTAAATTATTTTTTTACTATACAATAAACATTTATATTTTGTTAAATGTTTATGCTTATAATTGAATAAACACAGATCTAAATTAGAGATTATAAGCTAAAAAAACCATTTATATTTATAATTTTAAGACGTAAAAACCATTTTAAATAACCATTTTAAGGGCATATTCTAAGTTATGTTATTTTTATTGTTCAAGTAGTCTGAAATTGCACATGTTTTTAATTTAATTGCACAATTTGTATAACATATTTTTTATCGATGTAAAAATTAAAAATTTTTAGTGTCGCATTTAATTTATTTAACAATACGAAGCATAAGAATAACTTTATATGCATATATTATTGTTTATGATATAATATTGACGTATGAAAATATTAATTTTTTATTATTGAAAATATTCTTTAAAATAATTTTTCCTGATAATTCATTATATAATTTTCTATAATTTTAACTAAATTCTTTTATTGAATAATTTTTAATAAGCGATCTATTATTTCAGTATGCTATTAATAGTTGTATGCTCTGTTAGATATCACACAATTAGTAGGTATTTTATTCATGTTCCCTTATTGTTTGCAACTATTATAATGTAAAACAATAGATAGAATATTTGTCTAAATTTAATGATGATGTAATATCATTATTTATACTATTTTCTGTTACACATCTAATAATAAACAATTGCATTTAAAATTTGTTGTTATATTTCTTTTAAGATTTTATAATAATTTATCTTATCTAAAACAATTAGTTTAAAATAAGAAAAAAATTGAATATTATCCAATTACTAGAGTTTTATGAGATCTTGCTGCAAATTTCTTTCATTATCAAAAATATAAAAAATTTCGAGCATTTTACAACACATAGCGTGAAATACGTAAACTGGTGATAACGCTATAGAAATACGTTATTGATTGACCTTCGCAAGTGAAAGATAGTTGAGTTTAAGAAATATGAATCTCCCGAAGTACATAAGCCATTTTAAGTAGAGTAGTTCTTAAACGACAGTCATAATAATAATGGCTTAGACCGAGTTCGAACGTAGCTGCTAAAAATGGGTCTCTGATAGACAACATTTTGATAATCAACAGAAACTAAATTTAATATTTGTAACTGCGCTTTTTCAGCAGTGACGGCCGTGTGAATGAATAGTTCTAAGTTATGCTAGAAACTACTCTTTTAATGCAACGTTTTAACAAAGTTGCTCCGATTTCCAATTGGGGGGGGGGGGCTACGCATGGAGAAAAAAGGAATTAAAGAAGGGATCGATCACGATGATTTGTAATAATAAAACGAGTGAAAAAATGTAGGGAAGGCAGGAGGATCCGTCTTCTCATCGACGATTTCTTATACAATATTATTCTTATACAATAATAAAAAGTAGAGGGAAACGAAGTGAAGCGGTGGCGCCGGTCGCCTATTTGCCTTGTTCGTTATGTACACAGGAGCGTACGCGCAGTAGCGAGTGAGTTCAAGCGTCTGCGGTCGTTGGCCTTTGCGCAAAAGTGGATAATACGAATAATTGGCCTGGCAACACGACCTAAAGTGCTGCATGTATAAATATAATCGAGTTAGGTCCTTCCTTCTCAGCATGCGCCTTGGCCTTCTCGAGGTGCTTTGTGCGAGAAGCGCGAGCGGATATGAGGACGTTTTCAGCACGGAAGTAAAGCGATAGCACTCGCTTTGATCGATCGATATGCTTCTGCAATGAGAGTGAATGAGGCTAAGATCCTTACTTTTAATCGAGATCATCGGAGTGCATGTGAGTCGGCCGTGGGAAATGGACGTGGTGAAACATTCGCCGTTGGTTTGGTGCGCAAGGGCTTTGTTCGAATTTAACTGCAACGTTTCGCTTTAACAAGATTTACTTACGACCGTCACTGCTTATGAGCGGCTTGGCTTTTTCCAAATGAATCGCTCGGTTTTGCCATTAAAGTTAATTCAAACTTTTATACGTATACTAATTTTTATTTTTCAAATATTATGTTCAACCTTTAGGGTTGGCTTATTTGTGCTGTCACTGCAACAATATGGGATGGATTCGTTAACAAACATATTATTAATTTGTATAACGTTATTGCTTTCGTAATATATCTAATACATTTAAAAAAAATTTTCAATTATTTTTATCTAATTAAATGAGGTATGGTTATGAGTTTTAAAAATTTATAATTACCAAACAGCGAACCAATGCAATAAAATAAAAATTTTCTTATAAAGACAATTATAGCACTCTTAAATATAGCTCGTTGAATTTTATAAATATTTCATTAAGTCTTTTCATAGTAGATAAAACAGTAAATTGACGAAATAGAATTGCCACAATATTAGACTCATAATTTATTATTAATATTATTTAGAGTTAAAGATTTTAGAGCTAAAGATTTTTTATTTTATAAGAAAATTACTTAATAGTTTTCTTCTTTGTTTTTTTTTATATAAGCTTCTAATATTTATTATTTAAAACATTAGCAAATTCAATTGTAAGCAAATTGTATTTATGAAACTCCATGTTAACTACATTGATTGCATAACAGACTCGATTGTAAAATCATTAAGATTAAATAAGATACAAAATACATTAAGATTAAAAGGATTACAGTACATTTGTCTGGGAGGATCTAATAAAATCACATATGGAATTGCAATTTCATTGGACTCTAATGAATTATCTGTTATAATAAAATTAATGTAAGCGTGAGATGCATGTACTTATAGAGGAGATTTATATACTTATTATCTTATTCATAGTGATTTTATTTTATTATTTGAACTTATGCTTATTGGCATTGTAAAATAATTTAAATATATTTTTGATGACATTATTTAATGCCTACTGATGCAGCATTTTTGTGAGTAATTATTTAAAGCTACGGAACTATAAGTTACAGGACAAACATGTTATTGTCATCTGAAAGTCAAGAATAAGTATGTCGATGGTAATTTTTTACAATATTGAGAAAACCTTACAAAAACCTATGCCAGAATAAAGAAGTATAGGTGTAAAAACTAGCTATACAAACTAGGTAAAAAAAATTTAATTTCGTCTTCGTTTTAATTTTTTGTAATTTTATTATTGTTATTTCAGTTCCAATCACTTATAGGATGATAATTTTTTAAATGATACGAAATTGAGAGCAATATAATCATTAGTGTAGATAATTGAATTCATAAGAGGCTCAAAGCTCTTTTTCATTCCTTGTTGTCCTCTATTTATTCTTCAACTAATCAATGCTATAGTGTAATAATTTCATAGTTTATAGCTGCCATTATTGCATTATATATTTGTACTCAATATAATATAACATCAGTAAATAGAATTCCCCAAAACGATGAAGTCTGCAAATGTAGAATAAACAAAGAGTTGTAGAACAGAATTAATGGGCATTATTTATTAATTATTTATTAATTATTATTTAGGTTAATAATTTTTTTTAATTTTATTCGCGTTCTTTAAGCAACAGTTGTTTCAGATTGAAGTAATACATATTTAAATGCCATATATATATATATATATATATATATATATAACGGTTGTTTTTGCTTTGTTGTAATATAATAAACACAATTTATGCAATGATAATAAAGGTTTTAACTTGATAAAAACTAAATTAATTGAATTAATTAAAATTTTTAAATTATGTACCGAAATGGAAGAAAAAATAAGATCAATAAAATTAAATTAATTAAAATATTAATGCACGATTGAAGATTATATAAAATGTTAGTTCTATGATTTTAAATGATTTGATTCACAATAAAGTTTTAGTATATTTTGAAAGATATAAATCATTAAATAGTTTTAAATGTGTACTTGTAAACTAAAGTTAATTTAATTACGTAAGCGCAGGGATGGAATTGGCATTGTATTTAGTGCAGTCATAAAAGCAATAGTTTTTAAGTTATGCTTACGAAAATGTACTATAAAATTAAATTTAAATACTATTTGAAAAAGTACTTTAAATCCTAAATTAATTTATAATTTGTATCTTATTCAATTTATTTGTTTTTTTTTTTTTAAATTATAATTATATTATTAGATACATTATTATGACTACAAATATATAATTAAATTAGTTTTCTTAAAGTACTTTTGTACAAACTTTTAATATGATTTTTAACGGCATTTCACTTACAAACGGCAAATGTTCTTGAAATATATTTATAAATAATATAAAAATCGCACAAAGTATAAAGTATGATAAAAATTGTAAGAGAACTAACATTATTTTTTATTTAATAATAATCAGCAATATACAATTACTTTATATATTTTAAAGTCTTTCAATGAATGTATATTAAATATATGTATATTATAATATACATAAATAAAATTTCTGGTCGTTAACATCGAAGAAGAATCGAGAATAAAGTTATAATGTATATTATACAACTATTCTGTCTGAATGCTTTTTGACACAGGTTTTGTAAAAGAAGTAATTATTTTTTTTAGACTTCTTATGCTTGAGTGTTTTATTAATAAAATTAATTTTTTAATTTAAATAAAATAAAGTATAATTTTAATAAATAAAAATATGTACTATTTACTGCATAATAAATATATTTCAATGCATAAAATCAAATTTCAAACTCCGTAGGTTTTTAGTGTAATTATCATTTAAATTATATTAGAATCTAATGAATAAAAAAATTTTCAGATAATTCTAGTTGTGATTCTTTTACATAACTTATTCAATGAATTGATCCAGTAGTATTCATCATATTGATAATAATAATAAAATATCATGGCCCGTTATTATTTTCAGGTTTTATAATGATTTTCGAACATGAAAAAAGCGCGTTATCAAAGCAGAATATGACTGTGGCATCCATTTCCACAACTGCCGATGCTTCGCAATATTTGGTTCATTCTCTGCCGATTGAGGGATGCGTCTATCGAGGCGAAGGAAATGCTAACCTTGTTGTTGCTTTACCATCGGTAAGTGTAACTGTAATAGATGGTACCCGCATTTTCTGTTTAGTTGTTTTTATTTTTTTATTTTTTTTTTACGTCTTATGTTTCTTCTATTTCTTTTTTGCTCAATGTCTTCAGGTGTGCTTTCATGTTTCATTGCCATCTTTACTATTATCCAGCTCATTCTTATTTTTAAAATTTATTTATTTGTTCTAGTATGTTATTTGCGAAAAGGAATAATTACCTGTAATATTAGAAATGAAGCGAAATATTTCTTTATTTTATCATTCGAGTTATAGTAAAACGCCTAATTTAATAGTATATAGCGTAAATTAATTTTGTTATTCAATGTTCAAAAATTTATGTATAGAAATGACATATCTCATGTACAAATACACGTGTATAAATTAATGATGTTTTATTCTTTATATTAATTATTTTAAGATTTTAGTATTGTTCTTGAATTAATGCTTGATTGAATATTTTAGGAGTTGATTAATGAATTGATTGATCGGAAATTAGTTTGCTAACTAATTCCAAGATAGCTTATATTATATTATATATTATATAGTGTTTATATATATTATATTATATTATAATTATATAAGTATTATTTACTGTAAATGATTAAAATTATTTAATCATTTTTCGCAAATATAATTTCAGTTATTATTAATGGTTATTGCAAATTTAATATTTTTGAAGGAACACAGTATTATATTTCATTTCACAATTTCTCGCAGTTTTTCGTACACAATTATTAATAAAGATACATAACAATTATTATTATTATTATAAAGTATTTATTTACTTATTGCATAATGATATATGCAACTACAAATGCAAGATTAATAATTGATTCTTACAAGTAGAAAATTAATTTCAGTTTAAACAGTTTTGTTGCTTTCTATTTATATATAAAATTAATTCTTTTAATAAATAGGTATTTTTATCATTTAATTCATGTAGTTCGTGACGAATCCAATGGAATAAAATTTTATTTAAATTTTATTATTTCGCCTTTCTAAAAGTTAATACAAGATATAAAGCATATATGAATTAATATGAAGTTATTCAAGAAAACTAATTCTATAAATTGACTCGGATTATTTTTATCTTAAGTTTTTAATGTTTTTCTTTATATTTAACTTTGTATTTAAGTTATTAAAAATTACATTCATATTTCATTAAATCTGTATGCTTCTCTCGTTTTATCTTTATTGGTTTCTTTGAATGTATAAAATGAATGGTTGAATTATACCTTACTGGCTATTTGGTATCACTGGGTGTTTGATTTAGTAATTATTAGTATAATTTAATAAGATATGTTTCTTTTTTTCTTTCAAGAAAATAATGAATTTATGATTCAGATTAGAATAATGACTAGTATTTAATAATACCTAAAAATAAAAATAGTATTTTACTTATTGTCCTAAAATATTGACCATGAAATAAAAAATTAAGGAAAAAATACTAGATTAATTTTTTTATTGGCGATAAACTTCATCTATTAATTATTATGGACAGTTATTGAATCCATCTTTTTCGAAAACTACGTTACAAGTTCAATTATAAATCTCAATTATAAAAATTAATTTACGTTTTCAAAAAGGCACAATTATGCACTAAAATATCGTTGCAGTGGATACTGTATTGAAAAAAAGGGATTTTGAATAAGAAACGTTTAATACTTTGCTCTAATTGGAAAAAAAAACAATAAAAAAGAACAAGTGAGCGAAATAGTAAATTTTTCTGAATTAACTTGAGCGGCAAAGGCAGCATCAACAACGGAATGTCGCTGCGTTTCTCTCTCTCTCTCTCTCTCTCTCTCTCTCTCTCTCTTATGTTTGAGCTACAAAGCACCCGGCCGACCTGGTTCTTTAACCTCTTGGGTCTGTGTAACTTTTGTCGTCAACGACTCCTACTTCCTATAATGCTCATTTCCTTTTTCTTCGTCGCCCAGTCTCAGAATCCATAACGAGTACAGTGTCAATGGCCCAGAATGCCTTTTTTCGAATCTGGATTATGGCTTCATTTCTTTATTCTCTTTATACTTATAGCTGCTTCTACTACCGTTCTTATACCGTCTCTGTTACATATTTTTCGCTTTGCACATACAGCTAGAATAGATTGGAAATCGCTTTGGTTGCGGTTGCTTACTATGACCTCAATGCCTTTTCGAGTTCTGTACAAGCATATTCGCAAATAATTTTGAATAACACTTCTTTGAATTATTATTAAACCCTTACCTTACCTTTTTTAATCTATATGCTTTTTTGTTTCAAGTTATCATATTACAATATGAATGCTTAAGTAACTTTTAATATATTCTAATGTAAATTAAAAAATGATGCATTTATATTTTGTAGAACAATATAATAAAATATATGCAATTTCAATAATTGTATTGATACAATTGAAACAAAACGATTATAATTCTGTGGATATTTTATTGCATTTATAATTATGACTAAAAATGGATGTTTTAAGTAAAAACGAAGATAATATTGACAATGAGATATAATCGACAATGAATATAATCTAAACTTTTAAAATATTTTATTAAAACTAAAATACAATAATTTGAAATAATATATAATAATCAATATATAACTTTACTTTTTAACCTTTCTGTGTCTACGATTAATCAAATATTTTTATTTTTTTATTATTTTAGTATTTATAGATTCTGTATTTAGAAAAAAGTATTTTCGTATCAACGATATTGAAGTACAATTTAATTAGTTTTTGATGTATTTATAATTTTAGATTTTTCTTAGTGGATGCAACAACAATCATAGTTTCATATTTAATCATTGTCACCCTATAATTATGTGAACCATTTAAATCCTATTATGAATTTATATTATTTAAAGTATTTGTTTTGCAGATGCCATAATAATGATTTAGGAAATATAATTGAGTAGTAATAAATTCGATTGCTAAATTAAGAAAATCTATGTATCTGGAATTATATTAGTAAATATATATTAGTACTTTTTACAATTTTTATACTAACAATATTGAAAACATTCTCTTATATAAAGTGTTTGGTAATAATTTAAAATTTTAAATGACTATAGTCTTAGATAATTATGAATTATTATATTTATAATATAATGGTTCTATTTTTAATACAAATTTAATTTTAAATTCTAAACTTAATAAAAAAAACTCTCAAAATGCTAATCCAATAACCTCTATTATCAAATATAATTACAATACTTATATAACTAAATAAGATATTCATATTTTCTAAATCTTTAATTACATTAATATAGAATTAGAACATTGATAAATTATATTATTGATATTAATATTAAATAATAATCTGAAGTAAAAATTAATTAATTATGTACCGAGAAACTTTGCCGAAGTTTCAAATGTGGCTTCTTGTTCACTACATTATTAATTAATAACAAAGATATGATAAATTTCTATGTTGCTTTGAAATATTGTAATATATTTATCTACATTAATTTCTAATACAAAATATTTTATTACATTATTAAAGAATACTTATAATTATAGAGAACCGTATTTTCTTTAATAAAATAATGTTACAATTTCAAACAAATAATTCATTGATTTTTATTAAAGTTGATTAGAATATGATTGGAGTGCGTACAAAATTTTTGAAATCTAAATATTAAATTATAAGGTTGTAATTGAATTAATATATTTATAAATTCTAGTTTATAGTTTTTACGCAAGTTTAGAGAATAATTTTTTGAAAATATTTTATGGTAATTAGTAATATGGATATAGTATTTAAATAATATTATTATAAAGATTTAATGTAAACATAATAATTGTAAATTAATAGTAAATTATTGAGATCTTATATTAGATTTATTAAAATGTATATCCATGACATATATATTGTGGAGAATAGATAATTATGGTTTTTTCTATATTTCCATTTCATAATAATAAATATATGTATTATTAATAAGTATGTAAGATATAATACATAAATTATAATGTGTAGTTAGAAACAGATATTTTATGAAAATTGTAATTTAGATAAATTAAAAATGTTTAAAATGTAGATGTTTGAATAATTTTATAATATTAATTATACATTATTTTAATGTATTAAATACAAATAATACTTTTGGTTGTAAAAGCATAGTAACTCTTGTTGTCTGAAAATATCATAACCGAAATTTATGCAAATTAATTAGATAAATATTTTATTTTTTTAATTGACATATTTTTGAACCATAATTAAAAATTTTTACTGTTCAATCAGTCATTAGAATTACTGACTTTTAAGTGATCTATAATTATAGATTTAAAAAATTCATTAATGATTCTTGGTGATTATTGACGTACTTATACATAATTATAGGTAAACAGAAGCAAATAATAACTACCGAAATATACTCTGATCTACTTTATTAAAGGGTAAGGCGATTTACCTAAATTAAACCAATTAAAATCTTTTAGTTTTAATTTTATAATCAATATATAATGCGGAATTAATTTCTGTTTAAATATGTGTTGAAAATAAGATTCTTAACAGCTATTTATTCCAAGCAGACTTTCAGCTATTTGGAAGTAATTTTTATCAAGTTATCGAGAATAAAACTCAGATAGATGTTATGTGAATATGATTGTATATAGAAAAAAAGTAAATTATATGCTAGATGCCATGTGAATATCGCATTACATAGAATGCTTCAAATTATGAACAGCACTGGATTGAAAAGCGATTAACTTACTATCCAATTTCCAATAAAAAAAAAAAAAAAAACAAAAAATTGATTGCCAATGTGCTCAGTTCAAGCGAATGGATTAAAATTTGATGTTGAACATGGAAGCCCGACAGAGCACAGCTTTCCATTGTGAAGCATCCGCTTATTTCAATATTAATTCATAACGATTAGGTTATCCTAACGTAACGTGACAAGTGAGCCCGTGATAATTATCGGCATCACGGAACTGTCTGAAATGTTTCTTCTCGTCTCTTATTTAGTGGCTCGCACTCTGTTTATTTTCCGATTGTTGATTCTGATTTTCTAAATATTTCTTCTTGTGCATTGATAACCTTACACGTTTTGGAAATGCTCACATTTTACCAAAATGTTACGCCGTTGTTGTAGAGGCTCACTGTTGCTGCGACAAAGATGTACTACCGTCTGATCGAGGATGGAATTATTGTGCAAGTGTGCCAAACTATTTTTTTAATTTAAAAATGATTTTTATTTGACAATTGGTTTACGATTGGCTTATACTTATTGCTACTTGAAGTCGAATGAGGCTTCAAACGCTCGGATGTTTTTGGTTTGCGAAAACATTCGCTCAAGACTCGGACCAATTTTACGATGACATAATGATAATTTGATACGCGTCTCTATGCGAGCTTTTCCCCACTTATCAAATCATTGTTATAGCAAAATTCTGTGAACCTTCAATATAAGAACAAGCAAAGCAAGGCATAACACTAAAGCCAAGAGTTAACAGTTTAACGATAATGTACCAGAATTAATAATGTTTATTACAGAGTATAATACTATACCAACGTGTTGAAACTTTTTACGAAGTATCACGTTTGTTAAACTTAATAAAACTAACACATCCTCTTGACAACTATAATTATACAATTATAATAGCGGAGAACCTTACATCGCACCATAATAGTAAATACTCTTGAAAATGTCGATAAGAATAAATGTGCTTTATGATAATTATCGATGAGAAGCATACCTTAATACGATTATTTCACTTACAACCAAGTTTCTATCGGACAGATCAAAAAGCATTTGTGAAAAGGAGTTCAAGCGTATAGACGAAATAATATTTATGCTAAGTTAAACGGGAGATTGATGAGAACGTACTCTTCGATTTGTGACGTATGCATGCATACCCTAAAAATAGATAGAAATTGCTTAGTCGTCGACGTATCTGATTTTTATGTAGCACATTTCTTATTTTCCGAAAGTGGTTAACGACAAAGTTTAATATTAGGCCGGGCATGTTTGAGAATAAAAAATGAGTACTATTGGTAAGGCATGTCTGATGTTACCGATGGTCCTATCAAGAGCGGTGGAATAGACAAAAAAAATTAGTTTCGTTTCGTTTTCCATACAATGGACATTGTTTAAGGAAATGGAGCGATTATATTAATTGTCAAGTCACTGACGTTCCAACTGTTTTTGATTTTTTATTGGAGAAGGGATACGATCCGCGATGTATTGTAGAACATAAACTCACGATGTTTAACAAATTCTATTTACTTTGCATTGTACTTATATTTGCTATATGTATTGTACAAATAGAAAAGAAGCTTGACAATTAGGCTTATTTTATTAATGACAATTCAGTAAAAATTAGAAGTATATTTTAAATATTCAATTGAATTTTTTGGTGATCCATTAAAAAACGATGGTTAATAATGTGAGCATAGTATATGTGGTATTTTGTCAAATATCAAACATTGCATGCAGGTATTTAAAATTAAAAGGATGGTTTTTAAAGATTTCATACTAACGATATGCTAGTTATTGATTTAAGTATTTGGTTGGTCCTACGTTAACTATCATTATACATTCGAAATTAACCTAATTCTTTCATGAAACTAATAAGATTTTCGTTGCTATTTGCAGAACTTTACTCGCTGAAAATTAAAGGCTTGGAAGGATTTTCTTTAACTATTTGAATTATTTCTTGTCTATTTCTTGTCTATTTTTAATTAAGTCATTATAAGCATCATCACTTGCTAATTCAATTATTATTTTTTTGTAAAAATGTAAATATTAACAAGTTTTCATGATAACTGTTTACTAAATTCATCCTCTCTCTCTCTCTCTCTCTCTCTCTCTCTCTCTCTATATATATATATATATATATATATATATATATATTATTGCATAGCACAGAATGTTCATCTTGTTCTTATCTGTTCGCTCAAGTAAATGATTAAAGTTAGCCTCTCATTATCGTTAAATTGTGCGGTCGTTTGACACTTGACGGAGGGGAGCAAACGAAAATGATAATGGACAATATTTGAATGATATTGATAATAATCATTGACCGTTGACTGCTTGTAAGTTTCTGCAGTTATAACTTCGTTCTAATAAAGTCTCTCTGAAGTTTCAAAAGTTTACAAATAGCTGAAATAGGTTTTACTATGCATTATCCTAAAACAGCTAATTGATTAAATACAACTTCCATTACCGTGATTTTCCAAACTTCTTGACGAAATAAATAAAATGGTAATTAGACCAATTGTAATTATTCACTCTGAGGATTTGTCACGATACGTAACATTAACATTTTTATTTATTAATAAATGTATGCTTTACTTGGTTTATGCTGTACACAGCTTGTAATTTAATGTTTCACGGCAGACAATTTATATTTATTGGTTCATTACATAGTAGTTATTTATAATTTCGATTAATAAAAATGCTTTAACTATATATAAATAACTGTATTTGAATTATAAATTTAAACTGAATAATTGTTTACGAGAATACTAAATTGTTTATACTATCAAATATAGGTAAATTATGTATTGGTAATGAAAATATAAAACTTTGATAAAATTTCATAATAAATATGTATAATTTTATATTATAAGTATTTTTATAAATTAAAACTGTTTCATTTTCAAGTATCTTATCTCCAAATGTTCAAGATATGATTTTGAATCAATAATAATCAAATAATTTATATTACCATTGAATTTCATTGATTTTGGAAATTTGGAATTTGGTATACAACTTATTTGAATATAAATAAAATTATTTTTTATCTATTTATTTAATATTTGTGCTATTTACTAATTAATTTCTGTATGTAGATAATATTTTTAATACACCAAAAATATAAATCACAAAATCCTAAAAATAATTATATTATATAAATATACTTTTAATTTATTTATGATATTTAGTTTTAGAAATATCACATATTTCTACTTAGAAAAACCCACATTTTAATTTGTATATGTAACATATTCAAAACAAGTATTAAACAAAATCTTAATGGTTATATGGTAAAATTCTATAAATAAATACTCTAAAACCTTGTAAATATTTTATTGATTTTAATAGTAATTGGCTTAATATTTGTTTGAACTTAACTTTTAATGACAATAATATTCAAATTTTATCGTAGTTTATTATTATACATCCCGAAAGTGTGTCCGATATTTTGTGTAAATTACAAAATTATATAGGTATTTTTTAGTATGAATTCAAGTATTTTAATTCAATTCATAAAGTGAAGAAAATTATTTTATTTTATACGATTTTTAATACCGATTCGAAATAAATTTTTTTTATATCATAGGAACTTATTTATTTTAATCACTGATTATCTGTTTTGTTATAAATAAGCATGATCTTTTAGGTCGATCATATTTATTCATCATCAATTAAGAAACCTAAACCTAAATTGGAATTCCATTTATTTGAAAGACAGTATATTTATTTGAAGTTGTTTATTGAAATACCGAAATCATAAATTTATTACATATCATAATGATTTACAATGCATTGATCATTAAGAGATTATAAATATGTTATATAAATACGACTATTTTAGCATCTTTATTTTCCCCTATTTAATTAATTTATAATCGTAGAAAATCGATATTTTTTTCAAATACGTAAATGTTTTTAAATACTAAAATACGTATTTAACCCATGGCTGTAACTTAACAATTATTTAACTTTGCCAATTTCATTTTGATTTAGCAAGCTGATTTAGTAGAAATTATGAAATGAATTTAGGTATATTACTATTTTTATTTTTATTTTCCATTGTTTATCAGTAATGACGTAGTCCTATTTAATTCTTTGGATATTAATTTAAGTGGCATGTATTTATTATTATATTTTTATGTCTATGCGTATATATTTTTAATGCTTTTCATTTAATATAATATGTATATTTATAAAACAGAAATTTATTAAAAATATAGAATAATAAAAATAAATAATGTATGTCTAATTTGAGAGAAAGAACAAAAGTAATTATGAATTATACAATTTGATCTGCACTTACAAAGAATTATACAATAAAAATTGTTCAAGTTTAGGATACTGGATATGTATATATATATGGTAATTTTACAACTATCCAATAATATGTAACTCGAAAATATAATAACTCTAATTGTATTAAGATTAATTAATTAATTATAATTAAGATTACAATTAAGATGTAATATAAAGTTTTGATCAATAAATGTAAGAAAATTAAATCTTTTACAGAATATTATGTCATTATGTCAAATTTCCAATTTTTATTAATACAAAATTTTGTGCAGGTCTATAAATGATATTTTTTTAAATATTGACTTAAAATATGAAAGGGTATTGTAAAAAGTATGCATTTTCTTTATGCATCTTCAATGCGTTGTTATAATTGTGTGTATCGATCAGCTGATTAACGGGACATACGCATACATAATCTCTTTCATTTACATATTGAGAGTGATGAATTATAAATTTGTAAAATAATATATATCATATAAATTAGTTTGATTTACTAATGTATGTTATAATACTAGAAATCTTTTATTATGCTTTTTTCATATTAGGCAATTGAACAATACACCTTTGTTATTTAATATTGGACAATTATAGTTCTTTTTATTTAATTTTTACATAAAAAATTAAAATAATATAATGAATTATATTGATATAAATATTTATTAGTTAGATAAAAAGGTATCCATCTTTGTGATGGAATATTTTAACAATGTATTTCTTAAAACATCGATCTTTTATTATTTCACATAAATTTGTTTTCCTAAACTTGTAATATCAGTATATTTGTGTCTCATACACTCTTGTAGTATATATTTATCCTTATCAAAATAGGAGCAAATATAGTATGATATATACTTATTCTAATATTTTGTGATACTTTATTGTATTTGTACTATACGATTATTTTATTATAATTGTATTATACGAACTTGAATTTTAAGTTTAAAATTTTAAATCTTTCAAATTCAATTATTGTAATATCGACTAATATTGACTTATAATTTTAAATATGTTATTAAATATTTTTCACAATTATCTAAGAAAAATTGAAATCATTAATTCATTTAATTAAGTTTTATTTCTTATTTCGAGATACTTAAACACTTTGTTTATAAATTAATTTTTTAGCATTCTTTCGAAAGACTTTCTTAAACTCCTTGTATCATCTACATAAAACTATTTGAAATTACATTTTACTCATATTTTTAGGCTAAAAGTATAGCCAAGAAATACATAAGAAAACAATGCGTTTGTAAGAAATGCAATTGGAAACAGATATATTATTTTGTTAATATCGGATAATCTAGCTTAAGATATTATTATATGAAAACTAACGAACACAATATAAATTTATTTGTATAATTCCGATTTTTAAAAATTAAAAAACAATAAAACAATAAAACTTTTATCTCTCTTTATTGTATTAACAATTATTAGACGACATTAGTGAACAAGTCGATTGTATAAATCATTTTAGAATTGACATTTTTTTTACTTTCAAAGACTAGAGATTTAATGTTAAGTAAACATATACATATCACGTATATTACTTATGTCAATTATTTAAAAAACAGAATCAAGAGTCTTAAGTTCCTAAATATTTATATTTAAAATATAAGTAATACAAAATGATAGTTTTAATTCAGCCAAATAGCACAGCTAGCTTAGCTGATCACGTACATTGAAGAAATGAGAATTATTCCTATATTTGTAAATTCCAAGAGGCAGATGATGAAGGTGAGGTGAGTCGATGGTTTTAAAAGTGATGCCGTCTTTTTAGCTAGCCGACGACTTGCATCCGGTGTGTAAAACCTCGCCCTGGATAATCTATATCAGCAAGAGAGCACATTTTCCGTGAAACCGGTCGACTATTTTTTGCGCAGGCATTCCGCGTCACGTGCTACCATCAGCATCACGAGCAACCGCATGTGCTTTTCTTCCCGGTTGTCGTCGTTTATTGCAAGTGACGTTATTAAGGGTTTAATATGGTTTTTGGAATGACAATGTGGGCTTGAATAAAGTAAGCGTTTACATGGTAATTAAACAAGAATTCTGAAATCCCTTTGCCACGCTGATGCATTGTGGATTGGGATGGTGCTCACGTAGTCATTTCAACTCTTGGAAATTCAAACGAATCAGGTTATCATCGACTTTGAATATTACAGTACAAGCACTTGGTGGCGCTTATTGTGAAATGGACGATCAATATTCTTTTATTTGTATCGCTACTCGGCCCCTTAAACAACCGTTAGATGTCAAATTAAATATTTTGTAGATACCAATTGTACTGATTTTTCAGTTATATATTTAATTAGAAAATTTGCCATATTATAGGGTAATTTGAATTAAAACTTTTGTTTATATTACAAGTTGTTTATTCCTTTAAGTGTAATACAATCGTATATATTTATGAAATAAAAAGAGAATAAATATTAATTATATTAATGTAAGAAATATCGATTTACATTTATAATTTCTAAACAAGACAATCTGAATAAATAGTTTTACATTAAAACTAACGTTTTATTTTTATTAATACATCATTTATTTTATATAACACTTAAAAGATACAAGGAAAAAATTTAATTTATATATTTCTTATTAATTTAGTTTCAAAGTTTGAAATTATTTTTTTTAATGTAAACAAAATTTTGAAATATATTTTACTTATCAATTAAATTTTTATATATACATACTTATTTATTTCTTCACTGTAGTAGTTGCACATGAATCATTGAATACACCGTCGATTATAAAGTGTATAATAATATGTATCTGCGTTATGCAAATAAGGCATATTATAAATATATTGCATTGTAGTAGTTGTCTTTGCAGATACTTATAATTTAATGAATCCTTTATTTTGTTGAAGCTTCCATTGATTGATCCAACATGATATTTTATAATCGACATATTGGTAATAAAACTTGTTTTTAATAATATTTTCAATAATATTAAAAAATATATATTTAAGTGTATATATATATATATATATACTTGTATGATAGAAAAATAATTATATTATCTTGGTTTTAAGAAATTTAAATATTTCAATTTTATTAAAAATATTATAATAATTGCATTCTCATTCTGATTTCAAACATTTTCAAAATATTTGTTAAATACATTAATTTTTTTATTTGCGATATTGTAAAAAAGATGAAATGTTATTATATCTTTGATTTAATTTTAATAATACGCTTTAATAGTTATTAGATTTGATTTTTTTATTACTACGTCTATATGTATGTAAATGTTTAAATAAAAATAGAAACATCTAAAGACATCTTACACAGAACAAGTGAGACTTGTAAAACTTAAATTTTGACTGCTGCTATATGAAATGTATTTTATTTTCTTTAGAAAATTTAAATATTGAAGAGGAATCTTTGATTTAAAAATTTTTAATTCCTCTAATTATAAATAGATTAATAAATAAATAAATACATATGTGTGTGCGCGCACATAGTAAATATTTTTATGTGAAGTCATGTAAAATAGGTTAATATCTATTATATAAGATAATTATTATCTATTAAGAAAATGATTGTGCTTTGGAATTATTAGGTTAAAAAATTACTTCAATCATTCTGCGATTTAAAGATTTAGTTAGTTTAAAGGTATCATTTTTATAAATTATACTATTTTTATTAATATTTAATTTTTATTAGAATTATATAAATTGTAGTTAATATTATATAAAATATATTGACTACATTAATTTCAAAAAACTCGAACAGACTATTTTTATACTCTATTAGATTTTGGAATAGAATGATTTCTGGATGTACGAAAATCTTCATAGGCTGGCTGATTAAGTTAATTATATGCAACGCTATATAATTGTAATTATACGTTTCAATAAACAATTAGATATGGATTTTAAATTTTTTTTTAATTTTCAGTTTAATAATACAACCATCAATTAGTTCTGCTAAGTTGAAAAACAATATTTATACAGCTAAAATAAATGTTTTAAATATTTGGATCTAATTACCTTGATCAACTTATCGGTCATTTAATTAATAACGACTCTAATAATGTTAACGGTATTTTTAACAAGTAATATAAAAATATTTAAATACTATCATATAAAAAATTTCATTCATGTTTATGATAAATAAAAAGTTAGTATAAATATAAATAAGTATATATAAAACTTATAATTATTTATTAATAGTTTGATCATTTAAATGTTATATTACTATTTATAAGATTCAAATAATTTAAAAGATATAAAGAGAAAAATCATAAGTACTGTTAAATTATGTTAATGACGTATTTGTTACTATGTTAATAAATTTGGTTTCAATCGAATAAGAAATACTGTATCAATTCAAAAGAATATGTAAAAGAATATATTTCAAAACATATTACTAATTTTGATTAAGTAAAATATTTAAATATTTAATAGAATAAATACAGCAGATTCTTTTGAAGGATATTTAACATAAATATCACGAAGTTTTCCATTAATTTATTGATATTCATTATTTTTCTCTTCTATTCATAAATTAGGTAATGGTGTA
Organism: Ceratosolen solmsi marchali; assembly: GCF_000503995.2. NCBI lineage: Eukaryota > Metazoa > Arthropoda > Insecta > Hymenoptera > Agaonidae > Ceratosolen > Ceratosolen solmsi. The sequence continues at coordinate 1,202,067 of NW_011948412.1, forward strand.
AATTTATTGTATTTGAAAATAATTTTATTATGGTGTTGTATAATATTCAAAGGCAGACATTTCTTTTTCGAATGAAAATTTCATATTTATTAACATATAATATTTATTCTGCAATAAGTGTGTAACTTTTTCATTTAATTTTTAAACTCAATAGTATTTTATGTGTATTAAAATGCGTTTATGTTTTGAATTAAAGTCTTATAAAAACTCAATATTTTTTTATGCATATTATTAATATATTAAATCATAAAGTTGTTAAGTTTGATGCAATGTATAATTGCTTAAATTACTGTATAATTATGTAAACCATCGCTGAGAATTGAATTATTTTCTTTAAATATATTATAATACAAAAATCTAAGAAAATAATTATTATTTCTTAAATTATTTAAATTTAGACTTTAAAAAAAAACAAATATTTATTATACATAGGAATTTCATTTTAACTTAATACAAGGATAGGTGATTTAATATTAATTATTAGTCTTACATATTAATTTTCTTATATCTTGAAGGATAACCTTAATCTTCTCAATTAATCATATTAGTAAGATTTCGATGTCTATAAATGAAATTGTTACATATACGTCTGTATATACAAAATTTGTATAAATGTAGAAATAAACTTTATTCTTTGTTTTATCATAATTTTCTAATTTATAATTCATGTCTTCATTACAATATTATTATTACAATAGAATGATTAAAGTACATTATTCTACCTAACCAATCTGTTTTGAATTAAATATAGGATTAAACAAAAAATGCATTTAAAATATCATTACCTACATCTTTATTTAGAATATTTATTTGAAAGTATAAATACCAAATTCTATAGTTTATCAAAAAAGTTGTACTAAGAATATTTTAAAATTTATATTATTTCTTTATCTTTTTAATAAATAGATTTATATATAGTGTAAAACTTTTATAAACATAAATCTATTTGATGTAATATAATAAATGATTTAATATATTAAGTGTCTTTATTGCAATATTTGATTATACCTTGTTATATTCAGTAAAATTGATGTGCATAATGAGTTGCCAACTTTAATTAATGTTAATAATAGAATAGATTGATATTAAAAATTTTATGAAATAAATAAGTGTTCATAGATACTATTTTTTTTTATTTTCTACTATAGATTTAAGCATATAAATCATTGTAATTCATAATAAACAAATTAATCTTTTTTTTAATTATTCGTGTAATGCAATAATTAATATATATTGTGCTAATCGTCTAGAGACAATCAGCAAGGTTTTGTAACACATATTTAACATAATATTTTAATATTTATTATAATTTTAATACTCGTAAAAAAGACATTTTTGCTGATAAAAAAATTGAATGTATGAAATAAAAAAATAATATTTTCTCTAATAATGAAATTTGTATATTAATATTATATATTAAAAATATATTCATATCAGAAAAAACAATAACAAACTTTATGAAATTAATTAAAATTGACCTGCTATTCACTGAGAATTATATTTACATTATGTAGATTTATTAGTTATAAATAATTAATTAATAATTAGATAAAAACATTAAATGTAATATTTAATAAAATATTTAGTATTATAAAATAATGTATGCAATTTGGAATTTTTAATTACTTACTGTGTTCAATTACTCATACTATAAGTATAAATATTAAAATATTTGTAATGCATAAATTAAAAAATATTATCTAGTAATATATTTGATATGCAAATAGTTTTTTATAGCACAGTCGCAGTTTTTTCAATCAAATAATAATTTTTTTTTATGAATTTGAACATATATTTGATACATGTAAAAAATGTTGATACATTTGATACATGTAAAAAATGTTGATATACGAAAGTATTAGTTATAATATACTATTTTTAGACATATTTTTACATATTTCCACATTGTAATAATGTTGTATTTTTGTATTAATGTAATATTGTAATAATATATTATGTAATTTCAATCTAATGAAAAGTATGAGTTAAATATAATAAGTAATAATCTAATAATTAATTTTTTAATTTTTGTTTTAATGTACATTTATTTTTTATTAATGAATATTGTTTAGCACTTCAATACATATAAATATACATACATATATATATAACTGAACTTAGTTTTCTGAAGTTACTTATTTATTAAATAATGTTTAACAACTATATCTTTATATTACATAATTGATCACTGTATAAATATTTTAGAATATTTTAATATTGATAATAGATTCTGCGTAAACAATTTTTTAAATTTATCAAATTTAAATCCTTGTTAATTAAGTTAATTTCATATTATTTTTTTCTAATTAAGATTATGAATAAATTAAAAAATTATTAAGGGATAAATATAAGTATATGAATACATAATAATATAAGTATATTGCAGAGTAATGGATTAAACAAAATACGTATACAAAGTTAGTTAAAGAGTCGAAATTTTTAATTTTTAATCATTAATCGTTAGATAAAATCGAATAAAAAGTGATTATTTTATTCAGTTTAATAAATTAATATTATGGATTAATTGAAATGTTAAATGGAGTTGTCGCGCAATAAAGAAATATACGATGATTTAAAAAAATGTAAGTTTTTATTAAGCATGGATTCTCAAATAGACATAAACAAACTAGTAATTATTAACTAATGTAATTAATAAATAATACTATTTTTCACAAGTAATTATATCAATATATTTATTTAAAATCATAAATAGGATAAATTTTATGGCTTTATCCATTTCACATGGAACTTATTTAAATTCACTTTTCTATTTAAATATTAATGATTTGTTTTTATTACTACCAAATATTCTTGATAGTGATTACTTAATTAATTCATTATATTGATTATCTTTGTATATTGTATATTGTATCTTTGATTCATTATATTGAGTATCTTAGCTTACGTACAACTATTGAAACTTATTAAGGTAGGATAATAATATTTATAAATAATAAATGAAAGAATTAGATGAATCAATAATGTCAATTTTACAATTCATTTTTGTACGTATGAATTTGAAAAATGAACCGTTTAATAATAATTGATTTTCTGTGAGACAGGAACGCAAGGTAATTCGACTGAGGAAGTCACTGCCCAGTGAGTTGAACGTCGCAGAGAATGTCCGTCGTGTCTATCATGAAGTCGCCTTCATCAGAAACGTCATTTCCGCTTTCTTCGGTTGCTTTGTCTGTGTACCCGAGATTTTGTACTTGAATCAGGTGGAAATTTCTAGATTGTCCGAAAAGATCCATCCAGATCGTCCTGGTAAGAATCTACTATTATGTAATTTATTTTGCTCCTTCGCTTTCATAATGATCTCAAACATTTTCATACTGTATATTTAAATTAGTTAGTTGAATTCCAATTCTTAATAGGTCTGCGGTTCCTCTTAATTTTGACGCATAAGTTTATCATAAAATGATTTCTCATTCTTGTTTCCATCCTTCATTCTGTTGAATAACTTGAATAAACATTTCTATAATTTTAATATTTGTTTAATAATTAAAATATTTAAATAATGAAAGGCATTGTCATTATATTAGCAAAAATTTGTAGCAAATAAAAACGTTATATTGAAAATTAAATAATACAGTCATCATAACATTAATTTAATATTATTATGAATATTTATTATATAAATATTTATTATTATGAATAAATACTATGAATCAAATTTAAAATGAAAAAATTTTATTTTTACTAAACTAAAATAAGAAAATAATCACGTAATGGAAAAAAAATAACAATATCGCTGTGTCTATTGGTCTGTTTGTCACTTTCTCTCTCTCTCTCTCTCTCTCTCTCTCTCTCTTTCGTTCTCTCTTTATTTCTTGCTTGTTTTCGTTTTTTTCTAATTTTTGTGGTAATACTGACACAGCTGTAGAATCCGACATTGCCTAAACTCTATTAGTGATAGTAACTACAGAACACATACTCATATAAATAAAGAGACTTTAAACGCAACAAATATGCTTTCTCATCTAACTGGAAAGATTATTGCACTGACTTTGTAGCTAAAAAATTAATACATTATGATAGTTCTAATATATAAAAACATGATTTTAAAGTATTCTTTTATTGCATCATTTGTAAATAAAAGTACTTAGATAATCATATAAATGCTTCATTTTTGAGAAGTAAATAATTAAAATATATAAATCAAATAAACTTGTAACTATTATCTTTGGAAAAATTCTTGGAAAAATTCTTGGAAAAATTCTTGGAAAAATCCTAGGGAATAATGGAACTTAATAACAAATCAGTGAACTATTTAAAACGATTTTTTATGCACTAAAATGGTATAATTAATTATACTATATTCCATATTTTTCAATTCATAATAGAGTTATGTAAAATTTAATGTTCATGCAATTATATTGTTGGTGTAAATGAATCTAGGTACATAATATGAATAAATATTAAACGTCAAGATATATAAAGTTTATTATCTTAAGACTATTATGAAATATAAATGAAATTTAAAAAGACAAATATAAAAACAATTTTTTTAAGTATTAGCATGAATTATTTGCGAGGTTTTAATCGAGAAGTTTCATGTCATTAAAATTTGGATCGAAAAATTAAAATTACATTGTCTTATTCGAATTTGATAAGAAAAATTTTTATAAACTTTTGTAAGAATCATTCAACATTTATTTAAAGAAACTTAATTTTTTAAATATTTGTCAAAAATAATTTTCCATTAATGAAAAGCTTATTAAATTTTTATAAATAAAATTTAACTGAATCATACAGATACATTCATGATTTTTTAAAAAAGTATATAGATAAAATCATAAAACACTTAAAAAAATAATTGTATTAATAAGAATAACTCAATATTAATATAATATCTAGAAATTGTATCATTTAATATAATAATTATTATTATGATCTGTGAAAATTATATTATTTTAAATTTTAAATCAATATTAATTTCTCAAGAATAAAAAAATTGTTATTTAAAATTATTATTGTTCTTATTTTCAAATATTATATTAGGTAAAATATAGTATATACTTTTCTACAAATAATTAAAACATAATCTATTAATTTCTAGATATCTTTTAAAATAACTAATAAATTATTAATAGCAAATTGTTTATGGATAATATTTATAGAAACATTTTGATTCGATAAATTTTAATTTTTAAAAATAATAAAAATACAACAAATTTTTTTATTTCATAAATACTTAATAGTAACAAATCCATTTAATTTACACTCAAATTTTTGTTTTGTAGTATAGTTGAAGTAGTTGAGTTGTAGTATTGAAATATGCTATTAAATTATTTGTAAATATAAGAATCATATTTTTTATATAAATAGAAATAATTAGTAAATTTATTCAAATAAAATAAACTACATTTCGATCCATTGTTTAACAATTTTATTTACAAAATATTATTATTAATAGCATGTGATTCTTTTGAAATATTGGATGCTTAAATTGTTTATTGAATATTTATTATTCACAAGAAAAATGATTTGCATTCGTATTGAAGTTTTTCGATTAAACTATACTTTTGTTAAGTAAGAAATATTGAAATAAAAAATGTATATGTAAATAATATTTGGAACTATTGTTTATATTGATTTAAATATCTAGTTAAAATTTTGTTAATCTTTAACTAGAATTTGTATATAATGGCAGTATTTAACTTTAATCTGTAAGATATATTATATTAAATTATGTATGCAAATATTTGAACTACGCCTATTACTTTTGAAATGATTCGACATTCGATTAAAGTGTTTGTAAAATCCAGATTTTGTAATGATATAATTCAAATTAAACAATGATACTCAAAAGAAGAATTCATAATAAACAGATATTCAACAATGAACTATATTTTGTATTTAAAATTTACATAATCTATAAGTATATATATATATATAATTAAGTATATTTGAATACATATAAAATATCTTTCTTTAAATATCATTGTACCTAGTAGCTTTCGTCCATTTCATATTGAAATAAAAACTGAATTAATTTTTAATTTATTAATTCTCTTTTAATCACCATACTATTTATTTAATGTTATAATACGTATTGTAGTACCTTGTACTTTCTAGTATTAATTTATGAAAAATTCGATTAATAAATTAAGCTAAATTATTGTATATTTAAGTAAATTGGCATTTAAAGAATAAAATGCCTTTTTGACATATCATAAGAAAATTTATATTATAAATATCATTTTAATATTATTTATTAGTATTAGCTAAATTAATTAAAATTCAATTACAAAGATACAATTTTTTTGATATTTTAAATAAGAAATTATTTAAAATAAAATTTAATTAAATACAAAAGTTTTTCACACAATTCTATATTGTATAACATTTCTAATTCAAGCGCATATTTTTACAAACGATAGTTAATTTTTAATATTGGAAAAGTTGTGAAAATTGTCATGGACAAGAACAAGATTGAGAGATAAGCGGAAAAAATATTGTATATGATTTATACGTTTTATTTTGAGTCGATTAAATTAATATGCTCGTATGGCTATTATAGGCTGATTCGTCTTGATACGCCGGAAGAGTATGGTCAATTCGATGTGACTACTTATCTTACTAGCTATATAAAAACTATGACTCTCTTGACAATTAGTAATATAACTATCTAGTAGTTATTTGTATCATTTAAGAACCTTAAATCACACGTTTTATAATATCACGTCGTTTTACGATTTTTCCTAATTGAATTTCCGAAAATGTAGAAAATTTGGTTAGTATTCTTTTTCCTGGATCATTACGATTGGATAGTCACCTGACAATCACTATTTTACAATATAATTATTGAAAATGTAATGCCACGGAGTTCATATCATACTGAGCACTTCTCCTTTTTACTCACTTTTCGTTCAGAATAATTTCGCGTTCGACTGCCTCCTGGATTTCTTGGCTGGCGGGCTCAACCGTAGTACGTATTCCTCGGTAGTGCGCTAGGAGCGGAAAGAAGAGGATGCCGAAGGCAGTAGGCCGTGTTGCCGGACCGGGACCATTTCCGGAATGACAGCCATGTTGAGAGGTTGCAAACAAATCAACTTTTTGCCCGCTACAATTCTAATTGTTCCTTTAATTACCTTCTAACTTGACTTATTCTTGTTTTTATAAAACGTATTTCTAATAGAACTCTAACATAACTTATCGGAATATTGTGCTTTGGAGTATAAATGGAAAATTTTTCATTCTATGTCTAGTGTTCAAATATCTAATGAAAATTGTCTTAGCTAGTTTGTAGATATGCATGATAATTGCTTTATTACTTAATCAATTGTCCATATTTTTGTACTAAGTTTAAACGTATTAGACTTGCACCGATAAAAGTACTAAGAAACATAATTATTTACAAACACGAATTAAGGTGATCCTAATTAATATTTTATGAAGGCAAAATTATGTATCTATTAATCTATAATAAGAAAAAATATATATACTATATATAGAGCGAAGTAAAAAGGTTCTATTCTCCCAATCAGATAGTATATTATCGAATTGTAGGTTTGGGTGAAGATGTGGCATGACATTCTGTTTCCAAATGACGAAATCCGCTGACAATATCAAAATCTCTGAGGCTACTGTTTCACGGCTACATTGGTTAAATACACTATTGAAATTTTGACAGAGCTAATTGGCAAAAGCATTTATTTATTAAATATAATTTTACATTTAAAGTTATATGAACTTTAAAAGATTAATTCTGCAGAAATTATTGACCATTTGAAAATGAATTAAAGTTGTCTTTATATTTTACAAAATTCGTATATGAATGAAACCGAATTTTAAAGATTCTTCTCCATTTTAGTTTAATTATTAGGTAAAAAGGGGATTCTCTGAAATTTTTCTAAAATATGCATATATATATATATATATAAATCATCTGGTTAAAAATATGTTTATTTAAAAAAGAATACTCTTAAATAATCACTTATGTTTAAGAATTTTTTATTTTCAAAGATTATTAAATGGTGAATTTTTTAGTAAAGTTATCTCATTATTTAGGAACATTTAAAATTTGGCAGGAAAAAACAATAGCAATTGGATTTATGGTTAAATGGTTACGGAGATGCTTACGGAGATGGTTTAAACAGCATAAAATACAATAAAGTAATACATTGAAAATATTAATAATCACAATTAATTAAAAATGTTTAGAAATTATTAAAATTCTTTTAATTTCTTGATTATTTATTTAATTAATATATATATAAAAAGAAAACAATACTTATTTATTCTGAAAATTACAAATTTTATTATTTGTTCGATAATGTGATTAATAATTTAAATTTATTTAATTGAATACGTGTTTTGTAAATGAAAAACTTGCTCTAGAACTAATATGGATTAAAGTGATTTCGAGTGTATTGGAATAAAAAGTATTTTATTATTTATTACAAAATCAATAAAATAAAATAAAATATATAATAAATTTAATTTTCTTATATATTCTTAATTTATTAAGTTATGAAAATATAGAATAAATTTTGATTTAAAGTAAATTAAAATTATTTTAAAGCATTTCTTCATTAATTTGACAAAAAAATTGTTACTAATGAATGATTGTTTTATATTAAAAATTTATGAAGTATTTTAGATAATTCAACTAAATGTAAAAGTATTATTGTCGGTATATTATTTATATTTGATCAACTTCTCAAAACTGTCCGACCAACAAAAAATTATTGTTCAAAAAGTATTTTTAGTTTAACCATAATAGCACGATAAACAAAATGAAAATGTATTACTTATTTTATCGTAATAGTACTACTCAACACAAGAAAGTGAATTAGTGTCCAACAAGTGGTAAGCATCGTATTACCGAGACAGCCACTTCCGTACTTCTTCAGATCTCCTTTTCTTTTATTCCTCATTCTTTTCATGATACAAATAAGTCGTTCGTGATTGAAAACATATATTAAATTAACTCACCGAATAGTAGTATTTTCACTATTGGTCAATCAACATACACTGTTTAGGTTAATTTCGATGAATGATCCGTCTGGTTTTATCTAGTTTCTAGTTCTGTATGAAATGTGATATATTTTTTTTAAAGTCCAAGTTTAACAGCTGCTTTTCAGGCAACACATAAATATTGAAATTATGTGAAGTAAATTTTATTGAAATTCTTGATTTCTTTTCCATGCTGCAAATATAATGTAACAACATATTGTCATAATGAGCTTTTATATCAATAGAATTTTTCTAGAAATAAGATTTTTTAATTGTAAGTATTATTTATTTTTGTAAAATCTGTTTTTAAAGTTGACATAAAAGCCGGGTAAAGTAGCATCTTGCCTATATAAGATAAATTGTATGTTTTAAAACTTTTCTAATACAATTATTTAATGTTAATGTACTTTGAGAAATAATAATAATAATAACAAAAGTTTTATTGGAAAAACTTAATTTTTTACTAATAAAAATAATTTTAAATCTTGTTTTTCAAGAATTATGAGATAAAAACCTTTAAAGTTTTATATTACAAACGATTGTTTTAAATTTTTAATATATTCATTGTAATTTTTAGAAAATAGAAGTAATTTTTTTTATGCATTAGCCATATCTTTTGATTATTATTTCATTTTCATTTAAAAAATTACTATATTTAAGAATTTTTACAAATGCTTTAATATTATAAACTTTAAAATCAAATTCTTCACTATCTTAATTAATTATCTAAACTCTGATAGAAATTAAAAACAGTTATTAATATTTAAATAAAACATTTATATATTAAAAATGGCAAAAAATGTTTTTAGATATTGGCAGAAACCAGAAAAATATTCATGATTTTAGGTAATTTAATTTAAAAAATTAAGATACAAAGATATTTTGTAAATATTTTCACAATACTTTTTATTTCCAAAATAAAAATGACCAAATTATGTACATATTAATATATTTATATATTTATATATAAAACTATTTATATATTTGTTTTGAAAAGTATAATTCATAGAATATTAAATGGAAAATTATGGCAGTTTCAATTTATCGCTCAAATATTATTTTATAAATATTTCTTTTTATTTAGTTGTTTTACTTATAGAATATCTTGAATGAGTTTGCTATAAAATATAAATTCTATAAAATATGATTGAAAAATTTTAAATACATGGCTACGATATGTATTGGAACATACATAATTAATTTTACAATAAATTTAATAAGAAGATAATATACAATCAATTCCAAGTTGCTTGTATTGAATATTTATATTATAATTAATTGATATATTGTTATTATTAAAGATAATATTATTATTTAATAAACAAAAAAAATAGGCATATACTGATATGAATTATCATAGATAAAAATACAAATATCAATCAATAAAAGCCTATATATTAAAATATCTCGATTTAACAGAATGTACATAATAAATGTAAAAAATAAGCATTAACTGCATAAAATTGACAGTATGCAAAGTTTTGTTCGTATTATATTTCACTAGATAGGGTATCCTTAAAGACTTATTGATTATTTATTTAAAAAATAGTTTATGTGGGTATTGTTATGGATGTGATTCATTCTTTAAAAGAAAAGGGTTGAAATATACTTATTTTTGTAAATGTTTTTAGTATAAATTTAAGCAATCTTTTGAATTATTTATGCTGCTTGTGCGTCAATTCCAAAATCGGGTGTCGAATGCTCGACTTGAAAACGTAATACGGAATGGCGGTGCTCACGACGATTAGCACTGCGCATTCGCTAAACATATCGATTCAACTACTTTGAATACATTTTACTGTCCCTATAGAGCAACGAAAAGAAGTGGATAATTCTACTTTAGATTCTCTGATTTTCTAGTACTTTGAAGATTA